>NW_027492609.1:0-100338 GCF_021521415.1 Bidens hawaiensis | reverse complement strand
AATATCAGGATTTCCATGTCCGGAGAGAATGCCAAGCTCGTTAGTGTCAATGTGTTGATGACCCGAAAAGGATGATCTTTTTATGATTTTAGCATCTGCCATTAAGACACAACTACTTGGATTACTATTTTACATTTGTGATTGTAAATGATTTCCCTGATGTTCGAATACAATGTTCAATCTCCTGATCATAATTAGAATATAATAGTTTCTTGTGTTCTAGACTCTAGAGGAACTATAGCGAAAATGACGGGACTATTCTTTTTACACCAACTTTTACATCAAAACATTAAAAACAAAAATACCAACGTGCCTAGAAAAACTGTGTTGCCCTAGTGCCCTACACATATTTTCGTCGGAAATCATAGGAAACTGTTGTTTCCGATGAAGTTTCAACAATAATAAATGGCGAAAAAAATTCTCATGGAAAACTTTTTCTTACGTATTTCCAACCAAAAAAAAATGGTGTTGCAAATTCCTAAGCATTTCCCATACTATGTTAAAATAGATATGCTTAGTTGCTTACACATTTGCCTAATTTGGAGATGAACCAACTTTGAGAGAGAACATATTTCGATATAAATAAAATAATGACTAAATTTTGTCAGCTCCATACTGCTCAATTTAGAGGTGTACAAAAAAAAACCGGTTTGGGACCGGTTTTAGGTAAACCGAACCGAACCGGTTTGGGTTTAAAACCGGTTTCGCTCAAACCGGTTTCCAAACCGACCCAAACCGTCGGTTTCAGGACCGGTTCCCCTTCAAATCTATCAAACCGGTTTTAAAACCGAACCGGTTTGAGGAAAACCAGTTTAAAACCGGTTAAACCGGTTTATAAACCGAACCGAACCGAACCGGTGTGACCAGGTCGGCCTACCCTGCTTCCAAACCGGTTTAAAAACCGAACCGGTTTGAGTCAAACCGGTTTTGACCAGTCGTTGACCAAACCAGTTTGGTTTATAAACCGGTTCGGGTTGGGTTTAAAACCGGTTTTGTACACCTCTACTGCTCATCAGCATTCAGCACTAAGCTGGCCCATCAGCTCTAAGCCTCCTAAACAGCCAAGCCCAATAATCTACCATCAAGCCCACTAGCTAGCACTTCTTCCATCCAAAAAATTTTCTCGTGAAAAAAAATATATCACAACTGTGTTAGCATATAATGTTCTAGCAATTACAATTCCACTTCCTAACGAAATGATATTATCAATTGATAAAAAAAACTCGGTTTCTTGTATTTGATCTCGATTGCTTATATATATAAACGGGTTCTATTCCTTTGCTCGACGCCTAATTAAATATTAGAACTCGCTTATCGTTTAGTTAGTGTTGTATTTGATGTGATATATTCATAAATTTATATTATTGTTCAAGTGTTAGGTAGAGGTGCACAAAAAATCCGTACCCTGAACCGGACCCGAAAAAAAATACCCGGAACCGTTTTTTTTTTATACCCGGGTATTCTATACCCGAAACCGTAACCGATCCTACCCGTAGGGTATGGATAGGGTATGCATTTTGAGGTCAATACTCGTACCCGGAACCGTACCCGATTTATACCCGTAAATACCGGACCCGGTCATACCCTATACCCATACCCGATTATACCCGATACCAATTTTCTAATACCCAAAATAATACATGAGTTTTTATAGTATATTTTTATATTTAGTTCACAACTTTTATGTTTAAGTTTTTGTAAAATGCATATTATTAAGTAAATAATTTGTAATTAACTGCTTTTATGGTTTTTGTAATATATTTAATTATTTTTATAAATTACAAAGCAAATTTAAATTTTAAACAATATAAACAATGTATAAAAAATTACAAATTCAAAACCGGGTACTAAAACCCGGTCGTACCGGACACATACCCGGTTCCAATACCCGAACCGGATCATACCCTACCCGGGTATATAGGGTTGAGTTTTTCTCCTCAATACCCTACCCGAACCCTACCTGATTTCTCTCAATACCCGGTTTTCCAATACCCAATCATACCCGAAACAGGTTCCATACTCGACCCCGGGTATTAGAAAAACCCGATTTATGCACCTCTAGTGTTAGGTGATGTGCTGGACATTATTGTTAGTAGGTTAAGTGTATTTAGCCTTGTGGGTTTGACTCAATTGTATAGCAGTTCTATAACAGAACTATATATCGTACATGTACTTTATATATAGTGCTTTAATCATTTAATGGTATACCTATCTTTAGAGGGTTAAGTATTCTAAACGGAAGTCTCAAAACCATTTGACTAAGTTTCTCCTTTATGGTCATTGCTATACCGTATTATATCCAAACCACCATTGGTTTTATTCTAAATGAGTGGATTTGGGAGGTCCTTGGCATCTGTTCTACCTTTTTAGAGAATCTATTGTGAACGTCCTATCATCTTATATTCGACTAAAAATCATGTAACTCAAAAAGTTAAACATTCCACTTATGATATTGTTACTATTGTACTTGGGATTCCGTATCTAATTCACACAAGTTACGCAATTGAGACATTTGGATATATGCCAGGTTTATTATTAACTTAGAATATATTCTTAAGCTGTTTAAAGCGTGTATGATATCATCAAAGATAGGTCATATGATACATACATATATGGGTGGAACTAGAGGGACCAACCGGTTCGTTGATCGCTTGTCACCCAAAATTATGTTGATAGGAATACATACTAGATGAACTTTCTTGTAACTTGACTTCCTAACTTGTATCAGAATTTTAAACCGGCCATATGATGCATGCATCTATGATCGGAACGAGAGAACGTCTATTATTTTTAGGTTAGAAGTTGTCTTCAACCAAGATAACGTTTAGGCAGCGTTTGATATGCAGGAATGGAAATTAGAATGGAATGGGTTAGTGCTAAGGAATGAAATAGTCCTTTATATGAATACTCAATTGTATTCTACCCGTAAAATAAACATTCGAAAAGAAATTAAGTCAATTAGCATAGCGGATATGTAAATTAAAGTTTGAGGTCCAGTATGCACATCACAAAATACGCCGTAGCCATCAAGATATGTTTTTAATGATCGATTAGAATTATAAACATATCTTTTCAATTAAAATAGGTGAATAACTGAATATGTTTCCTACAATACAACTTTTATAGTCTACTATTTGTTAGCCTCATATATTTTCTTATTAGATTTCAAATTTCTTATACCAAGAGATATATTAAAACAAATGTATCATTAGTATAACTAATTTCTTATTAAATGTATCTTTATTTAATTGCTAATGAACTAGTGGTGAAGTGATAAAGAAGAGACTTGGTGTTTCATATAACCCATGTACGATTGTTATCCACAGCATTTAGTTTCAGGGGCATTAGGGTGATGATGGGAGACTAGGCGAGTATGTGATTTTCACTTATTGGATCCTTTAACTAAACATGTTTTATCTATCTGCACTGTCGTGCCTTCAGACGAGTATTAACGGGCGTTGGCCATAGGTGAGAGTTTTTCCCAAATCGAAAGACGAGTGTATCCCGATGCGGTGAATTTAGTCAGGATTCGGTGGTCGTTCAAAAAAATGTATCATTATTATAAAAACTAGGTTTCATCCCTCGTATTACGGGAGTTGTTTCATTTTTTTCCAAATATTTATATATTTTTTTTGTTTTTAATTTAATTTATTGTAAAGAAGTTAACAATATAATTAGGGTTTGATAATTAAATCTTTTCACAAATAAATGATATATAACTCGTTTAAAAGTCATCTGGGTTTGGTGAGACCCATGACCTGTTTAATTTTTTCTATAAAATTGCTTTCTAATTATAAATAATATATTTTTTAAAAAAATTAGATATTAATTTTTAATGCATCCCTATTTTATTGGATTTCCGTATCAAATATTTGGTTAAATTAAACAATTAGTTGATTATGAATAGTTTTAGTTAGATTTAAGTGTTAGAGCATTGGAATAGTTTTAGTTAGATTTAAGTGTTTTGGAACACGTTTTGAATCACTTAAAACTAGAAATTTATTAAAAATCTATAATATATATAAACGAAAATCCAAAAATCCTAGGTGTCGCGATGTGGTCGTTCCCTCTTTTCTTAAAGTCACCTGATTTGCTTGATTTATAAATTGAGGTTTCTCATGCGTTTAACCCGAACTCACGGGTATGGGTCTTACTATACCCAGATATTCTTTAAACGGGTTATAACATCTCATTAAATTAAAAATTATTCGCACCAAATTATTGATGTGAAAATCATATAAAATATGATATACTAAAAATTATTATATTATTTTTTTAAAAAAATATTATGTATAATTAAAAAACAATTTTATAGTAAAAAAAAATAAGCGAGTCTTGGGACTTACAGTTTCGGTCAAAAATTAACAAACTAACTTTTGATCAAATTAGTGTGTGAGGTGGGGTGCTAAATAATAAAACGATTGAACACAGTGATGTGATTACGAGGGAAAAAGCCCTTTATTATGATAATTTCCGGCACAAAAAACCCCCGGACGGTGAAAACTATCACCGTCACGATTATTAATTATAAAATGATGGTTACAAGTGGTGGAGCTGATAAGTGATCGTAAACTATGTGTTACAGTGTATCCTAGTAGCTAGGTAAGTGAAGGTGTGTGTTCTAAAGATATTATCAGCTCATTTATATAAGAAAAAAGTTGCAACTGATATCCCGAATAATCCGGAAACCCTAGACTATTTATTCCATAATCCGTTGCTTGTCCACGTTCCAATTGACGAAGTTCAAGTACTAGTCGTTGTAAGTCCACGTTCATATTAGTATATTTAACACGTGATCTTATCTGCAAAACAAATAAAAATAGTGTAGGACAATTGAATTAGTCAAATATCATCTTCGGAATATCAGCGTCAGCAGGATAGCTCAGAATCCTTGAATCGTAGTCAATCCCGAGGATAAAAAATCTACACCCAACAATTGCCCCCAATTTTTATAGTTAGCGCTTGACAGCTGTAAAAATTTTGAATTTTAAAATCAATAATATCTCTGTGATTTGAAAGGACATGCACGCGGATTGAGGAGACCCTATAACTATCCTTTTAGGTTATAATCAAGCTATTTCCCAATCTCAAAATAATCTCTCTACCGGTTCACAATCAGGTCAGTTCTTCTCTCTTGTCTTCTTAAATTCTTGAAATTTTTCTTCCGATTCATACGATAATGAGGAAGAGAACCCCTCGAGCGCCCAATCCTTTCTCCTTCGTAACTTCGGATAATTTCGTTGACCAAGCTCACATTCCCGCCACCGATGAAGACCAGTGTCTTTTTAGAGATCTAGATATTAGATTTCTAAAAGACTCGGGCTTACTACCTACTGAAGCTATTATTAGGCCGTATGACCCCAAAGTAAAGGCTGAATTTTCTTCCAAAACCTGGGTTTGCTTCTTTTATTATCCCTTTTCGATCGGCCTTTCATATCCGTTTTCTCCGCTTATCAAAGAGTTCTTTGATGTCACCGGGTTCTCTTACTCCCAAGTCATGCCAATGGTGTGGAGAGTCTTGGCTACTGTAGATCGATTGTATAAAACCCATGGGTTGTTGATAGGCGTACCTGAGATAGCCACGACCTATAACCTCCGTACCCACGAATCTTTTCGCTATTGTCTTCAATCCAAATCCAGCCGTCTTTATACGGTTCCCAAGGTGTCCGGTAGTGACCCTGATTGGAAGAAAAAATTCTTTTTTGTACGTCGCGACTATATTCCCGACGGAATGAGCTTGCCTATTAAATGGGTTCACAATGGTAGGAAATTCTTAGGATAAGATTTCTTTTTGCAAATAATTTGTGTTAATACGGTTTCTTTTTTGGCAGTTGTGTTTGAAGATTTGATAAAGTATAGGAAAGATACGAATAGAAGGCTTAAAGCGTTGTTTAAGTTTCCGCCAGAGGATAGGGAGTTCTGGGTAGAAGAAGAAACAGGGGAAACAAGTGTGACCACTGCGAAGTCTGTTGAGAGTATGTCTTCAGGTAAGTTTTTTGGGTTTCTCATGAAATTCTTAGGATTTCACTTTCTTTGTAATAACTTGATAAATTGTTGTATAGGGATGCCAAAGCCAAAGTCTTCTTTCAGCTTAGTCGACCTGGACGATCTTTTCGAGGATAGGATCGTGGTTAAACAAGAACATTCCAAGACCCTCTCCCCGATAGTGAGAGTTCCGACGACTCGCCAAAAAAGCGCTGCACAGAAGAAGAGGAAAGCCACTACCTCAGCTGAGACCGAGCCCTTTGCCGATATAAGCACTACTGATGCTGTGGAAAACTGCAAGCTCTTGCCAACTTTCTTGGAACAGTAAGTACTTTTGCTTATCCTGAAAATAGTAAACTGCAGAAAAACTTATGTTAATTTGGGGATAACAGAAAACTGAAGGTTACCGTCAGAGATCCCAAGATGCTGAATTGGCTCAGAGAGAGGCTGAGGTCAAGGTTGCCGATCTTCTACATGCTGTTTACATAAAGGATAAGCTACTCAAAAAGAAGGATAAAGAGATTGTGGATCTCAGAGCCTCATTTGAGTTGGAGAATACTGAATTCATTGAAGAAGCCAAGAAGTGTGCAGCCATCAGTATCCTGGAGTCGATGCTCAAGATGTAGGAGGAAGTGCAAGCGAAGGGCTACACGATGGACTCCTGGAACTCCACAGCTTGGAAGAAGAAGCTGAATATGCTAAGGGGGGGGAGAAGTTTGAAGAAGATGATGTGGCAGGTACTTCTGAAGTGATCAAGGATACTAGTGCTAATGAAGAGGTGAAGGAAACCAAGGCTGGTGAGGTGACGGAGTCGGAAAAGAAGGAGGGTGATCATGATGAAGGTGACAAAGTTTGAACCGGGTGTTCTGGTTGTGTTAATGTGCATGTGATGGTTGTCAAAACAATTTTTATTTTGGTTGTGTAAGGATAATATAATATGCATAGGATAATGATTTGGGTGGAGGGATCCTGGTTCAGGACGAAGCCCAAATCGTCTTTTATTTCCTGCTTTATGAACAATATGATGGTTCAGGTGGATGGGCCCTTTTTTGAATGAAACTTGAATCATCCTTTTCCTGCACTTTAATATTAGTATAATAACTTTTTATGACTTATGTTAGTGTTCTATCCTCGCTTATGTTATGGAATTTTCACAATAAAGTTGATTTCATTAGAATTTAAAAATCTAGGTGAGATTTGTTAAATAATTAGGTTTAAGTCAATGAACCAACACAAAGTCATAAAATTTATTAAGTAGAAGGAAATAAAGAATATTGCAAAATAGGAAGTCATACCAGAATTATTTAGCAATCAACTTCGATAAGGTATAGACCATTTCGTCCTTGTAACAAGATTATCTTTCAGGATTTTCCTTCAATCATAAGGATATACCGATAAACCTGCAATATTATCCTGAAAATAATTTCAGAAATTCTGGCGACAAGGCCCAATCAAACTGGCGACAAGGCCCTTGGGAAGAGGTGAAGACCCCTTAAACCTTAGGAATAAACTAGCGACAAGGCCATTGAGAAGAGGTGAAAACCCCTTAAACCTTAGGAAATTGTACGTCTACCATAAACTTGAGATTCAAACCAATAGCTGAGGATAACGAGGTAACAAATCACTATATTTCATGCGCTGGCCCTGTTTCTCAAACTACAGCCGAATAAACGTGCGCTACAGGCGATCTTTAGAAGAGGTGAAAACCCCTTAAACCTTTGAAGGCATTGAATAATACCTTAACTGGCGACAAAGGCCGAAGAAACTGGCGACAAGGCCCAAAAAGACTGGCGACAAGGCCCAAAAATACTGGCGACAAGGCCCAAATATACTTCATCCCATGTGGGGATATCACATGTCCTCAGGCTACAAAACAGTCAACTCTAAGTGAGGGTGGGTGTTAGCCTTGCTAACACCCCTCCGATGCTTAAGTCAGTACCAAGATGAAGAAATAATAATACTGAAAAATGAATAAAAATGTAAATTCGAATACATACCTTAGTTGTTTAACATTACTGTTACATTCCTCAGGATAGCAATTATCTTCGGGATAGAGGTGGATAGCGTTCCAAGCCCTTGGTAGTGAGTGAAACACCCGGCCCCTCGCACCACCAATATTGTCCGCTCTGCCCACGAAGAGCTCACAGATTTGTTTTGGTTGCCCAGATGGAGACTTCCCAGGAGGTCACCCATCCTAGTACTACTTCCACCTAAGCACGCTTAACCGTGGAGTTTTCATGTGCTCCACAGCCAACTAAGCCCAAAACGCGTTGTTGATTGAAAAGGCAGGACATTTACTTATGAACCAAAGATCTCTCTTGTCCACGGCCGATGTGGGATTTGCCTAAGAGTGGGACGATGTTGTGTTTGCCAAGGGTGTTACAAACAACCCCCCTCTGGACTCATCGTCCTCGATGAGGCGTGTCCCATCATCCCGAACAGCACACGAGTGGCTCTGATACCAATCTGTCACACCCCAACCTACGACGGAACATGCCGGGGCGCGACATTGATTGTATCATAGCTCAGAAGACACTATGTAATTACACGTGTCAATATCTAAATTATTATTTCACATAACCATACATTAAAGCACAATAATACATAGTTCTCAAAAACAGATACATATATCAATAATAAACTTAAATTAAATAGCATTCTTTACATCATCGAGCAACCTGAGGTATCACTACTTCAACAATCTTGAAGTCATCCAATAGAGCTACCTGCGCCATGCGTGAAAATACATATATTAGTCAACATAAAGTTGAGCAAGTAAACCACGGTTTTGAGTATATATAATAATAATAATAATAAAATGACAATTCCATGCGATAATCGTAAATCACTACAATTAGTGTAACAATAAATAAAAGTTGTCTTTTCAACTGAATCACATAGATAAGGGTTTAATCCGACGGCGTATGATCATACTAATGAGGATGAGGATGAGGATGAGATACCAACCAACATAAAATAAACACATAGTCACTTTTGCACATATCAACTAATCGAGCAATTTCAGTTACGCATATAATGTAATCGTAGTGAAAACAATAATTTGATTGTGAACGCATAACGCCCCCAAAATTGTAAAGCGGTCAAAAGGGGGATGTGAATTTACTTACCTTATGCCCCATTTCCTGCTCTTGACTCAATCAAGTAAGGACCTTCCCATATTGGTGCGAGCTTTCCATCTGCAGGATTTGTAGTATTCTGAAAGGCTTTTCGGAGAACCAAATCCCCTTATTGCAATCTACGAGCCCTGATATTTTTGCTGTAGGACTTATCTATCTTTGGCTGATAAGAGGCCATTCTGATCTTTGCTAAATCCCTGAGTTCTTCGACTGCATCTAGATCTTCAAGTAGACTTTGAGTGTTATCTTCGGGATTTTGATGACTGACTCTAGCTGTAGGGATAACCATTTCTGTCGGGATAACTGCTTCAGCTCCAAATACCAATGAGAAAGGAGTTTGACCAGTAGCATTCTTTGAAGTGGTCCTATCTGCCCAAAGAACAAAAGGTAGTTCTTCGGCCCACTTTCCTTTCTTAGACCCCAACTTTTTCTTCAGGTTATTGATAATGATTTTATTGCTTGATTCGGCGTGTCCGTTAGCCTGAGGATGGACAGGTGTTGAAGTGATCATTTTGATTCCCCAACTAGCACAGAAGTTGGTGGTTCACTTGCCGATGAACTGCGAGCCATTGTCACACACTATCTCTGCCGGGATTCCAATTCTTGTCAGAATATTGCGCTTGATAAATAAGATAACTTCTTTCTCTCTGACTTGAACAAAAGACTTAGCCTCAATCCACTTCGAGAAATGATCTGTCATTGCCAGCATGAAGACTTTTCCTACCGGAGCTCTTGGTAGCTTTCCCACTATATCCATACCCCACTTCATGAAAGGCCAAGGGGATATAGTAGGATACAAGGGTTCCGCTAGCTGGTGCAAAATGTTGCTATGTCTCTGACATGCATCACATTTCTGGAATAACTCATAGCATCTCTCTTCATCGTTGGCCAAAAGTATCCGGTCCTCAGGATTTTGGAGAATAGTGCTCTGCCCCTAGTGTGATTCCCACAATCTCCTTCATGGATTTCTTGAAGAACTTCTTGAGCTTCTGCCTTCTCCAAGCACCTAAGATATGGTCCTGCAAGAGATTTTCTGTATAATATTGTTTCGGTCAAAAATTAATGAATTAACTTTTGATCAAATTAGTGCGTGAGGTGGAGTGTTTGATGGTAAAATGAATGAACACAGAGATATGATCACGAGGGAAAAAACCCTTGATTATGATAATCTTGTCTCGGTCAAAAATTATCAACGTAATCTTCGGTCGAATTGCTCCGGTCAAAGATTGACAATGTAATCTTTGGTCGAATTGGTACTTGATTATAATAATCTCCGGCACAAAAAACCCCCGGACGGTGAAAACTATCACCGTCAATATTATTAATAGTAAAAAAATGGTGGTTACAAGTGGTGGAGCTGATAAGTGATCGTAAGCTATGTGTTAAAGTGTTTGCTAATAAGCTAAGTCGTGAGAGTGTGTGTTCTAGTGATATTATCAGCTCGTTTATATAAGATAAGTTTACAACTGTTATCCCGAATAATCCGGAAACCCTAGACTATTTCTTCAATAATCCGTTACTTGCTCACATTCCATTTGACGAAGTTCAAGCACTAGCCTTTGTAAGTCCGCGTTCATATCAGCATATTTAACACGTGATCTTATCTGCAAAACAAAGAAAAATAATATAGGACAATTGAATTAGTCAAACCTCATCCTCGGAATATTAGCGTTGACGGGATAGCTCAAAATCCTTGAATCATAGCTCATCCTGAGGATAGAAAATCTACACCCAACAATTGCCCCCAATTTTACAGATAACGCGTGACAGCTGTAAAAATTTTGAATTTTAAAATCAATAACGTCTCTGCAATTTGAAAGGACGTGCACGTGGATCAAGGAGACTCTATAACCATTTCTTTAGGTTATAATTAAACCATTCCCACTTTTTCAAATCATAATACTCTTCCACCGGTTCATAGTCAGGTCAGTTCCTCTCTCTCGTCTTCTTTAATTTCTTGAAATTTTCCTTCCGATCCGAGCGAGAATGAGGAAGAGAACCCCTCGAGCGCCCAATTCTTTCTCTTTCACAACCTCGGATGATTTTGTCGATCAAGCTCACATTCCGGCCACCGATGAAGACCAGTGTCCTTTTAGAGATCTAGATATTAGATTTCTAAAAGACTCGGGTTTACTACCTGCTGAAGCTATTATTAGGCCCTATGATCCCTAATTCAAGGCTGACTTTTCCTCTAAAACCTGGATTTGCTTTTTTCATTACCCATTTTCGATTGGTCTTTCATATCCGTTTTCCCCGCTTATCAAGGAGTTCTTTGACGTTACTGGATTCTCTTACTCCCAAGTCATGCCGATGGTGTGGAGAGTCTTGGCCACCGTAGATCGATTGAATAAAACCCATGGGTTTTCGATTGGTATACCTGAGATAGCTGCCACCTATAACCTCCGTACACACGGGTCTTTCCGCTACTGCCTTCAATCCAAATCCAGCCGTCTTTACATGGTTCCCAAGGTGTCCATTAGTGACACTGACTGGAAGAAAATTCTTTTTCGTCCATCGTGACACTATTCCCGATGGAATGAACTTGACTATTAAATGGGTTCACAAGGGTAGGAAATCTTTAGGATAGAACTTCTTTTGCAAATGTTTTGTGTTAATATGGTTTCTTTGTTGGCAGTTGTGTTTGAGGATTTGGTAAAGTATTGGAAGGATACAAATAGAAGGCTTAAGGCATTGTTTAAGATTCCACCAGAGGATAGGGAGTTCCCGTTAGAAGAAGAAACGGGAGAAACAAGTGTAACTGCTGCAAAGTCTGTTGAGAGCATGTCTTCTGGTAAGTACTTTGGGTTTTTCATGAAATCCTTAGGATTTTACTTTCTTGGGAATAACTTGACAAATTGTTGTATAGGGATGCAGAAGCCAAAGTCTTCTTTTAGCTTAGTTGATCTGGACGATCTCATTGAGGATAGGACCGTGGTAAAGCAAGAACACTCCAAGACCGCTTCGCCGATAGTGAGAGTTCCGACGACCCGTCAGAAAAGCGTTGCACAGAAGAAGAGGAAAGCCGCTACTTCAGCCAAGACTGAGCCCTTTGCCGATATGAGCACTACTGACGCTGTGGAGAAGCTGCAAGCTCTTGTCAACTTTCTTGGGACAGTAAGTACTTTCGTTTATCCTGAAAATAGTAAACTGCAGAAAACTTATGTTAATTTGGGGATAACAGAAAACTGAAGGTTACCGTCGGAGATCCCAAGATGCTGAGTTGGCTCAAAAAGAGGCTGAGGTTAAGCCTGCCGATCTTCTGCATGCTGCTGATATCAAGGATAAGCTGCTCAAAAAGAAGGATAAAGAGATTTTGGATCTCAGAGCCTCATTTGAGTTGGAGAAGACTGAGTTCCTCTAAGAGGCCAAGAAGTGTGCAGCCACCAGTATCCTGGAGTCGATGATCAAGATGTCAGAGGAAGTTTAAGCGAAAGGCTACACGATGGATTCTTGGAACTCTGCGGCTTGGAGGAAGAAGCTGAAGATGCTGAGGGGTGAGAAGATTGAGGAAGATGATGTGGCGGGCACTTCTGAGGTGGTCAAGGAGGCAGGTGTTAGCGAGGAGGAGAAGGGAGCCAAGGCTGGCGAGGTGACGGAGTCGGAGAAGAAGGAGGGCGATCAAGGTGAAGGTGACAAGGTCTGAACCGGGTGTTCCGGTTGTGTTAATGTGTTTGTGATGGTGGTTTTAAACAATTTTTATTTTGGTTATGTAAGGATAATGTAGCACTTTTAGGATAATGGTTTGGGTGGAGGGATCCTGGTTTAGGACGAAGCCCAAACCTTTTATTTCCTGCTTTAAGACAATATGATGGTTCAGGTGGATGGGCTCTTTATTGAGTGAAACCTGAATCATCCTTTCCCTGCACTTTTAATATTAGTAGAATTACCTTTTATGACTTATGTTGGTGTTTTATCTTCGTTCATGTTATCAAATTTTCACAATAAAGTTGATTTCATTAGAATTTAGAAATCGAAGTGAGATAAGAAACAAAATTTAGGTTTAAGTTAATGAACCATCATAAAGTCATAAAATTCATTAAATAGAAGGAAATAAAGAACATTGCAAAATAGGAAGTCATACCAGAATTATTTAGTAATCAACTTTGATAAGGTATAGACCACTTCGTCCTTGTTAACAAGATTACCTCTCAGGTTGTTCTTCTAATCATAAGGATATCCTGCAATACTATCCTGAGAATAATTTCAGAAATTCTGGCGACAAGGCCCAAATATACTGGCGACAAGGCCTAAACTGGCGACAAGGCCCTTGAGAAGAGGTAAAAACCCCCTAAACCTTAGGATTAAACTGGCGACATGGCCCTTGAGAAGAGGTGAAAACCCCTTAAACCTTGGGATTAAACTGGCGACATGGCCCTTGGGAAGAGGTGAAAACCACTTAAACCTTGGGAAATGGTACGTCTACCATAAACTTGAGATTCAAACCAATAGTTGAGAATAACGAGGTAACAAGTCACTATATTTCATGCACTGGCCCCGTCTCTCAAACTACGGCCGAATAAACGTGCGCTACAGGCGATCTTAAGAAGAGCTGAAAACCCCTTAAACCTTAGAAAGTATTGAATAATACCTTAACTGGCGACAAAAGGCCAACTGGCGACAAGGCCCTTGAGAAGAGGTGAAAACCCCTTAAACCTTAAAAATAAACTGGCGACAAGGCCTATATATACTGGCGACAAGGCCCAAATTGACACTATTCCATGTGGGGATACCACATATCTTCAACCTACAAAACAGTCAACTCTAAGTGAGGGGTGGGTGTTAGCCTTGCTAACACCCCTCCGATGCTTAAGTCAGTACCAGGATAGAAGAATAATAATGTTGAAAAATTAAAAGATAAATTAGAATACGTACCTTACTTGTTTAACATTACTGTTAAATTATCCTCGGGATAGAAATCTTACATAAAATATTTTTTGAGGTGGATAGCGTTCCAAGCCCTTGGTAGTAAGTCACCATCCAAAGTGGACAATCTGTATTGCCATTTTCCTGCTTCTGAATCTATCAAGTAAGGATCTTCCCACTTTGGTGCAAGCTTTCCATCTGCAGGATTTGTAGTATTCTGAAAGGATTTTCGGAGAACCAAATCCCCTTCTTGAAATCTACGAACCCTGATATTTTTGTTGTAGGACTTTGCTATCTTCTGTTGATAAGAGGTCATTCTGATATTTGCTAAATCCTTGAGTTCTTCTACTGCATCTAAATCTTCAAGTAGACTGGGGGTGTTATCTTCGGGATTTTGATGACTGACTCTAGCTGTAGGGATAACCATCTCTGTCGAGATAACTGCTTCAGTTCCAAATACCAATGAGAAAGGAGTCTGACCAGTAGCATTCTTTGAAGTGGTCCTATCTGCCAAAAGAACAAAAGGTAGTTCCTTGGCCCACTTTCCTTTCTTAGACCCCAACTTTTTCTTCAGGTTATTGATGATGATTTTGTTGCTTGATTCGGCCAGTCCGTTAGCCTGAGGATGGACAGGTGTTGAAGTGATCATTTTGATTCCCCAACTGGCACAGAAGTTGGTGGTTCTCTTGCCGATGAACTGCGAGCCATTGTCACACACTATCTCTGCCAGGATTCCAAATCTTGTCAAAATATTGTTGTTAGTGCACGGAAATTTGACACTGTGGATATGTTATCCTGACATATAATCTGGATCAATTATCCTTAGAATATGTTGCGAATCCTGTCAGGATCAGTGATCCTCAGTACTTATTGATTATTAACGGTTGTTCTCAGGTTTAGTCTTATATTTAGCAGGTATAACGATTAGAAGACTCAGTCTATCCACTAACTTGCAGCCAAGAAGGAATTGACGTGTCTTGATCAATTATCCTTCTGAAGAGTTCCAGAGTTATGTCAGGATCATGGATCCTTGGTATTTGGTGTTGTTAACGGTTGTTTCTTATATGAGGGTTGATATTTATCAAGTAAAACGGCTGATGACCAAGTCAAAGCTATAATCTCGCCATCCAATTAAGAAAACGCGTAGATAATGAAGGAAACAACTCTAATTAAGGAAAATATTGATTGAAGGCGGATTTATAGGGATTATTAGTTATTCTTTTATTGTATATAATGAAGATATGATCAGCTAGGTTAAACACATTGTATACACACACATTAGAGCAGAAGCAAACATTCTCTCTACACACTAGCTTACTTTGTAATCTCGATCATTTACTCCACAACACTTGTAACCACCTTTTATTATCAATATAATCGACGGTGATAGTTTTCACCGTCCGGGGGTCTTTTGTGCCGGAGACCACGATAATCATATACTTATCGACCAAAGGTTACATTGTTGATCATTGACTAAAGTAATTCGACCAAAGATTATCTTATTAATCCTTGGCCGAAGTTATTTTACCAAAGATTACCTTGATAAGTTTTGACCGAAGTAAGACTATTTTGGTTAAGGGCTTTTTCCCTCGTGATCAAATCATTGTGTTCACCAAGATTTCGATTACACATTCAATATTATCATCATAGCACTAATCCTCACATAACAGATTTGGATACATTATCCTTGAGTGATTTTTGTCCAAAACAATTGCGCTTGATGAATGAGATAACTTCTTTCTCTCTGACTTGAACAAAAGATTCAGCCTCGATTCACTTCGAGAAATAGTCTGTCATTTCCAGCATAAAGACTTTTCCTCCAGGATCTCTTGGTAGCTTTCCCACGATATCCGTACCCCACTTCATGAAAGGCCAAGGGGATATAATAGGATACAATGGTTTGGCTGGCTGGTGGAGAATGTTGCTATATCTCTGGCATGCATCACATTTCTGAGAATAATTCATAGCATCCTTCATCATCGTTGGCCAGAAGTATCCTGTTCTCAGGATTTTGGAGAATAGTGCTCTGCCCCCAGTGTGATTTCCACAGTCTCCTTCGTGGATATCCTGAAGAACTTCTTGAGCTTCCGTCTTCTCCAAACACCTAAGATATGGTCCTGCAAGAGATTTTCTATATAATATATCATTCATTATAGCATATGGGATTACCTTTGTGCGAAAAGCTCTTGGGTTTTCATCATTGGGGATAACTCCATCCTGAATATATCTCCGGATTGGGATAATCCAGGAATTTTCATTATCCTCAGGATTCTTGATTCTCATATCTTCACCATCTTCTGATATTTCATTAACACCTTGTTCTTCTATTGCTGGGCTCAGGATATGTATGATAGGAATCTTGATACCTTCCGGTATTCTGAAGGATGAAGCTAAGTATGCTAGGGCATCTGCTTCAACATTCTCTTCCCTAGGTACCTGTGAAATATCAAACATTTCGAAACATTTTGTTAGTTTTTTTACTAGCTCTAAATATTTCATCAGTTTTTCTCCTCTAACAGTATACGAACCATTATAATGATTAGTTAATAATAATGAATCAACATGTACTTGAATAAACCTGATTTTCATGTTGATTGCTAGTTGTAATCCTGCTATCAAAGCTTCATATTCTGCCTCATTGTTTGTGGCTTGGAATCCGCAGGATATGGATTGAGGTATAATGTCCCCCTGTGGCGATTTCAGCAGGATCCCGAGACCTGTTCCTCTAACATTTGAAGCACCATCAGTGTATAGAGTCCATTTGAAGCACCATCGGTCTACTTCTTCTTTAAGTTCACTGGTGAAATCAGCCACAAAACCTGCTAATGCCTGGGATTTGATGGCAGTCCTGGGTTCATATGCTATATCATATGCACTCAGCTTTACAGCCCATTTTGCCATCCTACCTGACATTTCTGGTTTTCTCAAAACAGACTTGACAGGATAATTAGTTTTAACAAGAATAGGATGAGTTTCAAAATAATGTCTAAGTTTAGTAGATGCCATAATAAGTGCTAAAATTAATTTCTCAAGATAAGAATACCTGGTTTCAGCATCTAATGGACTTTTACTTACATAATAGATGGTATGTTTTTGACCTTCGAGATCTTTGGCTAAAACTGCACTCACAACATTATTTGATACAGCTAAATATAGAGATAGAGGTTCACCTTCTTCGGGTTTTACCAGTAGAGGAGCAGAGGAAAGATAAGCTTTTAAGGACATTAAGGCTTCCTCATGCTTACTGGTCCACTCGAACCTTTTGTTTTTCCTCAGGATATCATAAAATTCTTTGCACTTTTCTGAGAATTTGGATATGAATCTATTGAGTGCCGCTATCCTGCCAGTTAGCCTTTGAACATCCTTGACTAATGCCGAGGATTTCAGATTCAGGATAGCTTGTATTTGCTCTGGACTTGCCTATATCCCCATTTTGGTGACCATGTATCCCAAGAATTTTCCATCCTTCACTCTGAAGTGGCATTTCGCAGGATTCAGCTTCATGTTATATTTGTCGAGGATATCGAATGCAGTCTTGAGATCCTGGAGGTGATCCTCAGCTTTCTTGGACTTCACCACCATATCATCAATATAGACCTCCATCGTGTCCCCCAGTTGCTCTTTGAAAATCATGTTAACTAACCTCTGATATGTTGCACCTACATTTCTAAGTCCAAAGGGCATAGCAATATAACAATAAATACCTGTGGGAGTTATAAAGGCTGTGTCTTCTTGATCTGAGGGCTCCATTTGGATTTGCTAAAATCCTGAGGATGTGTCCATAAATATCAGCATCTCGTGGCCAGCTGTAGCATATACCATCAAATCGATGTGTGGTAGAGGGAATGGATCTTTAGGACAAGCCTTAATCAAGTCTGTGAAATCCACACAAACTCTCCATTTTCCATTCTTTTTCTGCACAACCACCACATTTGCTAACCATCGGGGATATTGGACTTCCCTAATCATATTTGCCTTCAAAAGTCTTTCAACTTCTTCTTAGATAATTGTGTTTCTCTCAGGTGCAAACTTTCTTCTCTTTTAATGGATTAGCCTGAAAGAATTATCAATTCCAAGTTTACGTGTAATATCTTTGGAAATACCTATCATATCTTCATGTTTCCATGCAAATGTTGACAGTCTCGACTTGAGGAAATCGAGCAATTTCGACTCAATATCCTCAGGAATGCTCGTTCCCATCAGCACTTTGACTTCAGGATCCTCGGGATAAGGAAGTACTTCTTTGATTTCTTGTTCCCTGGCCTCCATTACGTCTCGTGCTGGCTTCTGTAATTGCTACGCATGCTGGGGTTTGGCAGTACATTTCATAGAAGAGGTGTAGCAATTCTTTGCATCTTGTTGATCGCTGATGATTTTGATAGCTCCCCACGGACTTGGGAGTTTCACACATTGGTGATAAGTGGAGGGGATTGCTTTCATGTCGTGTATCCAGAGCCTACCTAATATAATATTGCAACAAGACAAACAGTCAATAACACAAAAATTTTGTATTTTATTTACCCCTTCGACATATACTGGGAGTTTTATTTCCCCAATAGTGCTCTTAGTCTCTCCCCTGAATCCAACCAATACTGAGGAACTGGGAACGATCTCATTCTCAGGAATATTCATCTTTCTCAGCACATCTAATTGAATAATGTTGACAGAGCTTCCACCATCTACGAGGATCCTGCGCACATAATGGTTAGCCACATATAATGTTATTACCAAACTATCATGGTGAGGATCCTGAATGTCGACTCTATCGCTTTCATCGAAGGTCATGGTCTTTGTTTGAGTGAGAATGGATGTCTTTGTTGGTCTGTCCGCCACTTCTAACTTCATTTGATCAGCATTTCTTTTTGCAGCAGAATAAGAGGTTCCACAGATGTCAGATCCTCCAGATAAGAACATGATTGTTCTTGCGTCTGTTGGTGGAGGAGTTGCCTTTTCAGGGGTATTTTCAGGATTTTGTTCCTTTCTCTTCTTCCGGTCAAGTAGCTCTTTCAAGTGGCATTTGCTAAGAAGATAGCTAATCTCTCTTCTAAGTGCAATGCAATCATCAGTCAAGTGCCTAAATTCTTCGTGGAAGGCACGCCACTTCGATTTGTCTTAGGCTCTTTGTTTTTCCATCTTCTTTGGTCACCTGGCTTTTTCGCCTAAATCCTGAATGGCACACATTAATCCACCAATATCAACAGAATAACAATATTCAGAAACTTTAGGATATTCTTCATCATCCTCATCATCTACTGTATTAATCCTGGGGTTATCAGGCTTGTAGTAAGGCTTTGACCGATATGATTTTCCTGGGGATTCGGCCTTCCTGTTCGTCTGGTCATACTTCGGGATACCGATCTTATAGTTTTTCTTATCATCTTCTAGTCTGATAAACCTCAGAGCTCTGCTTCTTGCTTCATCTAATGACCTGCATGGAGTCATAACAAGATCATCATAGAAAGAGGAGCATTTTTCTAGCCCCAGCTTAAGAGCTTCCACTGCTGAAGCCTGGTTTAGATTTGGAATTTCCAACGACTCCTTGCTAAACCTAGTAATAAAATCTCTCAAGGATTCCCCAGGATTTTGGGTAACCCTGTAATGATCATCTGTCATTTTCTCAAATGTTCTACTGCAAGAAAACTGGTTATTGAACAAGTTAATTAAATGAGAAAAAGAAGTGATAGTATTAGGAGGAATACTCAGTAGCCATTTCATGGCTGATCCGGTCAAGGTAGACCCAAATCCCTTGAAAAGACATGCTTCCTTGATTTCCATAGGGATTGGGTTGATCTCCATACGCTCTCTATACTGTGCGACGTGTTCCTCGGGATCCATAGAACCATCGTACAGTTTCATATTTGGGGTTTGAAACCGTTTTGGGATCTGTACGTCACCAATTGATGGCACAAATCGGGATATTCTGTGACTATCAGTGGGAACTTCAGCTATGGGACGGGTAACACCAGGAACATTTGATATCATGTCTTTAAGCTTCTGTAATTCTCGGGCTAAACCTGAACTTATGCCTGCATCCTGCAAAAATCCTTGATTACCATTAAAAGGAATTGTATTGAAAGTGTTACCTGATTGATATTCTGAGGAATGGTTTGGGTGTTATAGCTGGTATTCCCAAACATAGTATTTCCTGGAGTGACAAATG
Organism: Bidens hawaiensis; assembly: GCF_021521415.1. Lineage (NCBI taxonomy): Eukaryota > Viridiplantae > Streptophyta > Magnoliopsida > Asterales > Asteraceae > Bidens > Bidens hawaiensis. Next base: position 80,193 of record NW_027492609.1, on the reverse strand, counting down.
GAGTGGCCGAAGTGTTAGCCTGCATCGGGATGAGGTCTCCCTGGTGCATCTCAGAGGACCTTGTAAATTGCTGAGTCTGAGCAAATGGCTGTTGAGGATTGAAGGATCCTGATGGAGGCACTCATGAGAATCCTGCCTGTTGCGGAAATCCTGAGGATACCATCTGCTAATAAGGACCCGAGGATCCTCCCTGCTGCGACAATCCTGAAGGTCCGGATTGCTGGACGGTCCTGTGAGCCCTCATTGCTGTGATAATCCTGAGGATAATGCCTGCTGATAAGGACCTGAGGATCCTCCATGCTGCGACAATCCTGAGAATCCTTCATGTTGAAACGGCCCAGCAAAGGATGCATGCAAGTATCCTTAGGATCCGGATGAGTACAGTCCTGCAGACCCAGAGTGCTGGAAGAGTGAGGATCCGGGGTTGTACGACGTGGTTGACTCCGGACGCACCAATCCTGAGGATCCTAGAGGAGTGAAATCCAGAGATCTCGGGATTAATGGTGTGAATTCTTCCGCCACCTTCTTGGCTTTTCTGATATCTTCCAGTTCCTTTACCAGCATCTGGTTGGTCTTGTTCTGGCGATCCATCTGTTCCTGTAATCGCTTATATATGGACAAAAGTTCATTATTAGATACCGTAGTGGAATCCTGGGGAGTTGGTCTTGTTCCCGCGAACACCGGAGTGGCAGTTTTCTTCTGAGTGTTGTCCAGTTTCTTCGGAATAACACCAGCAGGAGGAGGAGGCATAGAAGGCCTCATAGTGGAATCCGAAGCCGCGACAAAAGAAGAAAGAATCTTCGGTTGAGAAGACATGTTGTGGATGTTGGAAGTAGGGTTTAGTTTAAGAGTTGATAATTATCAAAACACCGTTCGCCCCACGGTGGGCACCAAATTGTTTCGGTCAAAAATTAACAAACTAACTTTTGATCAAATTAGTGTGTGAGGTGGGGTGCTAGATAATAAAACGATTGAACACAGCGATGTGATTACGAGGGAAAAAGCCCTTGATTATGATAATCTCCGGCACAAAAAACCCCCGGACGGTGAAAACTATCACCGTCACTTTTATTAATAATAAAATGATGGTTACAAGTGGTGGAGCTGATAAGTGATCGTAAACTATGTGTTACAGTGTATCCTAGTAGCTAGGTAAGTGAAGGTGTGTGTTCTAAAGATATTATCAGCTCATTTATATAAGAAAAAAGTTGCAACTGATATCCCGAATAATCCGGAAACCCTAGACTATTTATTCCATAATCCGTTGCTTGTCCACGTTCCAATTGAAGAAGTTCAAGTACTAGCCGTTGTAAGTCCACGTTCATATTAGTATATTTAACACGTGATCTTATCTGCAAAACAAATAAAAATAGTGTAGGACAATTGAATTAGTCAAATATCATCTTCGGAATATCAGCGTCAGCGGGATAGCTCAGAATCCTTGAATCGTAGTCAATCCCGAGGATAAAAAATCTACACCCAACAATTGCCCCCAATTTTTATAGTTAGCGCTTGACAGCTGTAAAAATTTTGGATTTTAAAATCAATAATATCTCTGTGATTTGAAAGGACATGCACGCGGATTGAGGAGACCCTATAACTATCCTTTTAGGTTATAATCAAGCTATTTCCCAATCTCAAAATAATCTCTCTACCGGTTCACAATCAGGTCAGTTCTTCTCTCTTGTCTTCTTAATTTCTTGAAATTTTTCTTCCGATTCATATAACTTTTAAACCGGGTTATAACATCTTAGCTATTTGTGAAACTTTTTTATCATCAACCTCTAAGTATATTATAAATATACAATAAATAAAATTAAACCCAAAAAAGTATATAAATATTAAAAACAAGTAATGTCACAGCCCACGTAATACGAGGGAAAAAACTAGAATAATCTATAATATATATAAACGAAAACATAAAAATCCTACGTGTCGCGATGTGGTCGCTCCCCCTTTTTTTGGAGTCGTAAGAATTGCTTAATTTTTAAATGAACTTCTCATGCATTTGACCCGAATTCACGGGTATGGGTCTTATCAAACTCAAATAACTCTTAAACGGGTAATAACATCTCATTAAATTAAAATCTAATCTCACCAAATATTTGATATAAAATTCTTATAAAGTATGGATATACTAAAAATTAATATATGATTTATTTTAAAAAAAGACATATATAAATTATAATTAAAAAACCGATTTTATAGTAAAAAAATAAATGGGTCTTGGGTCTCATCAAACTCATATAGCTTTTAAACCGGGTTATAATATCTCATTTATTTGTCAAACAATTTATCATCAAACCATAAGTATATTATTAAATTTCATACAATAAAAAAATTCAAAAAATAAATAAATATTAAAAACAAATAATATAAAACAACCCCCGTAATACGGGGGATAAAAACTAGTGATATATATACTTTGTAAAGTTAATACATTATATGAAAACTTTAAACATCTAAAATTTGAGTTTTTATCAAATTAGAAATTCTAGGTTTTGATTTTTGGTTAATTCGGTTTCCAGATAATCCAATATTTGCTTAAATTTATGTTCGGTTTATTTGGTTAATGGCTCGGTTTCCATTAACAGTTTGGTCAGTGGCGGATCTTGAGCATCTAGTATGCATGGGCCGAAAGTCACAAGACCCAAAATATTTTCGTGCATCTAAATTTTAGGTCAGCAATCCGGTTCGGGCCAATCAAACAATAATTCCTTGCCCTAACCGACTAAATTGAAAGAAATACAAAATAGTGAAATGCGAATTGTCGAACCTGGCCTCTGCTTACTTCTGAATAAAGAGATAACATCTGAGTCATTCAGCATGTCTTTGAAACTTGATTGTTAAGAGTCTGATTATGTAGCAAGTTAATACAATCACTCTACCCCTTAATGTCAGAAGTATATCGTATTACTATTTTTTGTACTACATTTTGACAAATGGAAACGTATTCGGTTTAAATGGTGATAATGTGTTCTTTGGTAGGGTTCGGTTTCAATATTCAAATAAAAACATGAAAGCACTTTTGCAAGAATTAATGGGTCGCAAATAACATCATTTTCAATAGAAGATATAAAAAACGTACCCTAATGATGATTAATTGGTACCCACCACTTGATGTATCCTTTAAATTGAACAACCGTAACACCATTTTATCCTTTGAACGGAAGCATGAGAATTTTTTATTGCAAATTAATCCAATTATTTTTGTTTAAAGTTGTGGCCAGAGGAAAAAAGAGATTAATTTAAAAACTTGATATTTAAATGTAATATAATATAATTTTAGGAGTGTATACAGAATATATCTAACTATGTATTGTAATGGCTAATCCAAATTTTTTTTAACATCGACTTTAGAGGAGGTAAATGGTTTAGATCATACTCTAACATCGTCGTAGGGTATGATTCGATGAGATGTAAACCGGACCATGCCCAAATATTTCAGCTTTCAGAAACCATAATCAACGGATTTGGTTAATTTCAACCCAACAATATTTTCCTATGGTTACCATCAACAAATATCTCAACTTTGTTACATTGCATAAAAACATTAGCATTTGCATATTATTATTAAGAGAAAAGAACTTAAAAGGAAACAAATAGAAGAATGGGGAGGGCCCTGGTGTTTGACATATACATATATCTTTTGGGGAAGATGGAAAAGTGATGTGTTAAGATCACTTTTAGCATCCAATGAAATAACTAATTATACATCAAAAACTTCTTTTGTCTTTCATGGTGGAAGGGTTCATCATAACGCCTCCCATTTTTATCAATATAATATTATATAGTAAAGATTAAGGATAGAAAATGCAACATTAATTTTGATAAAAGTACTATCATTAAAAAGTAAACTTAAGACTTTTTATCTTTAAAAATCAAGGATGGGGCAAAGCATGGGATAGTGATTCATAATTACCCCATAATGCGTGTGATTACTTTTTCTTATAAATTATTTTACGTTTTTTTTATTAATTTGTAAATGAATTTGTGTAATTAAATGGACAATATTAATCAAGATTAATCGGTGTGCTTCTTTCTCAAATAGTGATTCGTGTTTAAACCTGTTTATTATAAAGAAATTTACCTAAAAAAATTCACAATCATGATCATTCTATTCTTCCAGCAAGTGATCGAGATAGAATAATATGACTTGGCGGGTATCCAAAGATCAGATCCATACTCGCACGCTCTATTTTGTATTCTAAAGGAATTGGCGTCTCAACGCTTTTATGTTTGTTGTGTGCTAAGGGTGTCGAGACAACGACTCATCGATCTATTGGGTTATCGCTGAAAGAGCTTGGGGTCCATTGCTAGATGATTGTATATTTGTATTTGAGTTTGACGGCTTCAAAATCTCTTCTTGTTTCATGGGTCGATACTTTAAAATTGAAGTTCGCTTAAAATGCTTGGCCAATGCTATTTCTATGATAACACGATGAGTGTTATAGCGATTCAAAAATGATAGTGTCTTCCAAACCAATCAAACTCGTAAAGAACACACTTTTTTATTTTATTGTTAACTTTTCGTTTATGTGGTTTATAAATAGAAATATTAAGATAAACATTAGTTGGGTAGAGTGGTTTCTAACTCTCTCGTGTACTTGTAATTCTCTCTGACTAGTTTCTTGCTAGTCTTTTCTCTGTTTTATAATCAAACCATTAAAAAATATATGATGATAAGACCAACAAGAGTGACATTTAATAAGACATGACGACCAATTCCATTAGTTGCATATTTGAAGAGCATAATAATAATCTTGGAAACAAATTTAGTTCTTTTGTTGTAATTTAACCTGAAAAGGTTGTATGCAAAATGATGATGTGTAATCGATTAGGTTTGTAGTGTTTGAAACTGCAATAGTGAACAAGTCCCTTTGAATCATGTCCATTATCATCATCATGATGGACGTGCATGTTCACCACTTGTTTCATGAATCTGGAACACATTCCTTTTGTTTTACCCCTCCATATCTACATTTGTTGGGACAATTTGCATCATTCTCGTACCCTTTAACCCAAGCAAATGCTACAAAAAATGTCCTTTAAACAATAATGTCATTGTGTCATGTGTAGGTGTATTTATTGTGTTTTAATCATTTTGTTTATACTTATACCTATATATGTTTATGACAAATAACTTAATATGTCAACAAATCAACCATCTTAAATAATTCAAATATTAAGAAAAAGAAATGTTCAACTCCCAACACTTAGTTTGTTGGTTCAATTAGTTTGAACCGACTGGTTAAAATGAAGAAGGTTCAAATAGACTCGACCGTAACAACTAAGTAGCCATACCGAATAACACTTGAGAAAAACATGGTAAGTGTTTGTATTGTAATTGGGGGTCGCTAAGCCCTGCCAAGTCGACAACTCCGGCAAAATGGCCGCGGGCATGGAGGCGAGTTTAGGTTAAATTTTTATTAATTATTATTAACAATTAATAAACAAACCAATCATTTAGCTACGCATCACAATTTCATTTTAAAATATCTTTTTGTCACCCCATAACATTATACACTACCCCTAATACATTAATCCTATGGGGTGTGAAATGTGAAACAACCAATATACATGTGGTGTCTACATGTCATCACCTTTTTTTTAAACATTTCACACTACCATAATTGATAGCCTTAGTTGCGATAAATTAAAAGAAATATTCAATTCCATTTTCACTTAAACGTGTCAACTTGTCATCGAATTTTATGAGATTCGAATGCACTATAAACTATTGAAGCATAAAAAATAAAAATAAAAATGAGAGAGCATCTACCAATCAGTTAGCTGATCCATTTTTCACTTCCATAAACTTCGACGTCAGTTTACGGATTACGATCGTTGTGAATGAATTCAATGATTTAATCCACAAAAGCTGATGTTACATTTTCTAATCATATGTCCAATTCAATACATGCATGTTTGAAGTTTTAAACATATATTTAAAATAACATATTTTCTTTAGCTTTAGGGCCTGGCAAAACCTGCAATGGATGATTTGAAGTTACATATATTTAGAAAAGGTAAGATATGATCATCTACAACTATATAAGGCGTTAAGTCATAATGTTACTATCAATGAATTTCGGGTAAGTGGCTCATTGAAAGAAAACTGAGATCTTTGTGATCTTCAGTACGATTCTAAAGGTATCCGGGTTTTACCACCAGTAAGCCTTTGAGCGGATGGTTTTTCTTAAAACTATAAATAACTTGGAGGCACTAACTAAGGGTTCTGTATGGATGGGTTGAGACAACTTGAGATAACCTTTTTGTTATTAGGTTACCCCATACAAAGTACATAAGCAATTTTATGTTGGTCGTTAAAAACAATTCACTTGTTACATTTATCAGAAGACTAAAAAAACATAATAGAAATGATTTACAAATTAAGTTCCCATTATAAGTAAAATTTATAATGACTTACATGACATGATGGTGATCAAATATCCATTTCATATATAACACACTGTAAATAGTATGCATAAATCATAATGAAAATCTAATGATCTATGTTTCTATGCTGATGTACCTTGAAGGTAAATGTATAAAATTAGAAAGTTAGACAATCTTGTGCCGAATCAATAAGATGTTTGACTTATTAAGACGTAGCCTCCGAATCATTTAACATGACTGTAAAAATTTAACTATTAAGAAATTTCATAAACTTTTAGAAAATATAACCACACCTCTATCTCTAAGCGATTCAGAGTTTAAAAACCCTTTAATAACAGTTGTAAAATAAGTTAAATAACAATAAAATATTTGAATAATAAGAAACTTATGATTTACGAGCAATACTTTTAGTAACTTTTTACACATAATAATTTCAAATCTTTAAAACTATTTTGTACTTTTACCTTCTTTTTACCATTTACCCTTGCAAATTTGCAATATTCTTAGATGACTTTTTACCAAGCGTGAATCTCTAAACTCCACATTACCAACTTCAAAGTAAAACAGGATCTCATCCATCATCCATGCATTCTCGAAAAGGTAAAAAACAAAAGTTAAAAACTAAAATTCAAAAAATACTGTGAAAGTGTGAATCGATACTAGTAAAAGCTGTGTGCAAAAACAAGATAACAACTAGTATATAATTTCAATAATAACTTATAATCCGTATTTTTTTAATAAAATTGTACGGGCAAATAAAATAAAATCATCACATTAAATTTTTACTAGAAACAACAACCGATAACTTTTCTTCTTGATGAAACCTAACTTGTCTCGCAATAAACCCTTCAATCCTCCTCTGAAACTCCTCATTACTCAACTCCTCCACGACGTCGTCTTGTTTCTCCTCTTGTTTATTCACCTCCACCGGAATAATATTAATATCCACTTTCCGGTGACCCATCTCCGTCACCGACCGCTTCAACTTCTTCTCAACTTTCACCATCTTCTCCGACTGACTCCTCTTATAAGCCTTTAAACCCACATCCGGTTTAGTGTTTACTTCACATAGCATTTGCTTATCCTGGTAAACCACTTCCTCCGGTTCAAGAACCGGTGGGACGTCACTACTCACAATCTCTTCGTACAAATCAGTTCCGGTGATATTAATATCTAATAAGTTTCCACCGGATTTGACTACGAGAGTGAGAACAATAACGTTACCGATGAGGAAAATGAATAGAGGGCTAACGATGATGGTGATGAGTTGACGGAAGTACTCGCCGGAGATTCTAACGACGAATGGTAAACGAGATGAGAGCCATGACAGTAGAACTACGGCTAGTAAGACTTCAACTAGCCGGAATAATTTGGCTAGTTTTTTGAACCGGTGGTAGTGTAGTATTGCGTTGTGTTTCTCTGAGTTAATGTTGTGGATGTCGAAGATATCCATGTTTTGTGGGTGGACGGAGTTAGGTTTCCGGTGACGGAGTTGGGGTGGTTGGTTTTTGTAAAACAATGGAAGGTAGCGGGTTTTTATAGAGGGAAGAGGTGGCCCACAAGAAGTACTTTAGATAGGGGAAGAACAAAAGTGGAGAAAGAAGAATATGTTTAAAATTTTGAATGTTTTTTTTTAATACGGATTATTTTGATGCAATTTGATGAATAAATACTTTTATTGAAATATGAAATACTTTATTTTTTTTAGAAATTACTTTAAATAAATAAAATTGTAAAAATCGTATAAATATATGTGCCCTATTTTACTATGCTTTTGACTCGTGCTATATTGTGTAGTTCTAGTATTTTGTATGTGAAAGTGTTTTATGTATTTGATGAATGCTGCTCTGCGTTTCATTAAAAGTGTTAATATACTCTCTTTTTTGCTTATAACATTACAAATATTCGCTTTCAAATTGCATTATTGTCATTTGGTAAGCAAAAAAAAAACAATAATATAATCTACCTTAAACTTTGTGTTTTTCAAACTAAGACACTTTGACCGGGACAGAGAGAGTAATTATTCAATCTACCTTGAACTTTGTGTTTTTCGAACCATGACATTTTTATTTGGACGGATGAAGTATTTTACATAAGAGTTTTATCTGATAACGGCATCCTAGTTTTCCTTTGGCGTCTTTAACAAGTAGCTTATTGAATAATTATTAGTTATTTTAAGAATCAAACGTCTAAACATGTTGGGATCATGTTGTTACTTGTTGCTAGCTAGCTATATTACACTTAAACAACAATAATGAATATATTTCTGGTTTTTTTCTGATTGTAGTAGTATTTGGTTATTTATTTTGGTCAATGAGTTTGTAAAACATAGTATTTCCTACGTGTTTTAAAGAAATATTTTATTAAAATAAAATTGAATATATTAATTTGATACTCCCGTGTAGAAAGTTATAACTATTATTATCTTTTATTCCTATAAAAGAATATAACATCTAATAATATTATTCTAAACACAAAGCAAAAGCAAAATGATAAGAAATATCTTTAGAAGAAATATGATGTGGTATTGAATGATGAAATTATTAAAGCAAATTTAGATTTGTTAGACTGAGTCAAAATTTAATGAACTGAAATTAGAAGTAATTTTGTGTACGTAAAAAAATAAAAGTAAATAATTATCATTATTAAAATTACGGAAAACCGTTAGAGTTCGAAATAAAAGCTCTCAAAATGATGAAATTCAAACTTTATAATTTGGCAAAGTGCCGATGACTTTTTCTAACATGATCCGATCCGCTGACGTTATTTCACTTGCTATAGATGTGTATCGTAAATTCGTAACTCTAAAATATAACGAACTAATGTGTGCCCTTCTTAATTTGGATCTTTTCTAGCCAATTTACTTCTGATATTCTTTATCTAGACATAAGTTAGTTAGCTCCATAATCAATTACTTTTCACTTTTCCGTGATTTTCCTAACATATAATATAATGAGTAAAGAAACTTGGGTATCGAAAAATTTGTTACCAAAAAGTAATTAGTTTATAAAAACAATTCTTTTACATATCATATTATATCATATAGAACACATATACGGTATTAGCCGAAAACACATTCATATTTCTTTTCTTAATAAAACACATGACAATATAACATCAATTCAAAAGGCTACACATAAACTATGGGATGTAACTATTAACACTAAATTTATATTTATAGTAATTTTTGGTTGATTAACCAGGAAATGGGTGGGTAAGGGTAGCAATATTAAACACGAGAAATTAAAGTATTTTAAATAGATGACGTGTCGAGCAGGGGTAAAAGGAACACAGGGGGGGCCTCTTAAATGCAGCATATTATCCTGCTACTATTAGCTACTACTCTGTCCATGATATTTCCCCTAAGTTTGAACATTATGCTGCTCTTTTCTAGGACCAACTATTAATCTCGTAATATCATCTTAAAACAACACCAAATTACTAACCACATAATTAGTAACCAAAACATATGACAACGAACGACAATGGAGGTTCCATTTGAGGACTTCTTTACCGTGTCAAAGACGAAGGAAGATAGCGGTGGTGATAATGATAGATCTTGTAAATTAGTTTACTAGTGTGTTATCATGTTTTAGTTACTTGGTGTTCGGATGTCTATCATTTTTTTCGTGTCAAGTTGGGTTTTCAAAGTAAAGAAAATTCCAATGATGATGTGCACTTTAAGATCCACTAACATGTAATGCTAATCACATAAAAAAAAGTGTCGATTCAACTAATGTTAATGATCTAACACACCTTCAAAAAATCATCCACTTCTCTTTTTTTTCGATGTAATGTGTTATCATTCAAAAATATACGATGTTATCATATGAAATATATATATATATATATATATATATATATATATTTAGCATGTTAAAATAAATGTACATTTAGTCGTGTCACATGACACGGTCTTAAAAGCAAGGATCCACCTTGAGGAGGAGAAAGCTTTGATGAAGATGAAGATGAAAATGATAGATTAAACCATCTAAATAGTTGAAAAGAATCTAAAAATTAAATTGGTAAATAGTTTTTTATTTGCATTGAAAAATTAAAAACTAGATTCATTTATATTAAAATTTTACCATGAACATGAAAAGTTAATAAAACTAATCAACTAATGATATATGAAAAAAACATAAATAGCTATCCTAATATTTAAAGTAGAGGTAATTTAGTAAAACTAACTTAAAAGATAGGCAAGATACTTGGCTAAACACCAGTCACAAATTAGTTTTGTAAGTTTCAAATTTGGGTATGAATTTTACAATTGAGTTTTGGTCTTATAGCGTTTAATATTGGAAGTTGATAAGTCTTGGTTCGATGTTTTTATGTGCTTGAGGTTCCATTTGTAAACAACCAAACCTATGAGATGTATTTCCATAGGTTTTTATGAAAGTAATTCATTTTTTTTTGTTAACAATTCGGTATGTTATTAATACTTATGCATGCTTTAAACAGATCTATAGTGTGACATTTTGGTTCTTATCTCTTGTTAGGTGTAAGTTTCTATTAACATCTCTTCATCAAGGTTTGAAAATAACTCATTAAAACATTTATCTTCATGAATGCTCCAAACATTGATATTCAATTAACATAGAGTATGCGTTTATTATGTTGACGGATTGACGCAAATTGGATATATAGCCGTGACTTTATTTAACTATTTCCACGTATTATCAAACTTTAAATTACATCTTGATATATGTGTAATTATAAATTTAGGATTAACTGATTAAGTTATTATCAATTTACATTGCTATGCATACTAGTTGTCCATCTATCATAAATCGTACGAGCTTTGCGATGTTTATAACGAAAAAGAAGTAGAGTGGGAAAGATGTATCCTAAAATGGTTAAATGCATATACAATAGACATTTTTTAGTATTTTGAGAGACATAATGATGTGAATTGTGAATAGAGTTCTGTGTAAAAAATTTTGATTTCTATCATGAAAATTCTTTAACAACCATAACGTATGACATTTCATAGTTTCAATTTCCAACACTAATAAATTGGCTAACATTTATTACAAAATTCATAATCAAGCATTGCGCAACACTTGCAAATAAATGTTCCATATCTAATATTCAATGGAATTAAAAAAAACTACTACTTTTGAATATAAGAACATAGAAACAGAATCAAATACATTTTATTTTTAACATGAAAACGGTGAGAACCAATTTGTTGTTATGATTAGGTTTATTTTTATAGGTGTTTGCTGCTATTTTTTGTTCGTATTTGCTAATTTTCGATTATGAGACGTTATAAGTATTTGCTTATCTATATTTTGTTGTTATTGTTAGATGTTTTCTTTTGCTGTTATAAGTATTTGCTGGTATATGCTGTTATTATTTTGTTCTTGATTTTGATTCTTTTGTTGTAATTTTTAGGTTCTTTTCTTTGTTATTGTAAGTCATTGTTTATGTAGATTGATATTGTAGTTGATATTGTTTCTTATGTTTGCATTTTTAAATAAATTGACATTATTTCTTACGTACTTATATTAAGAACAAAATGTACATGAACCTTCCCCTAAGAACATATCCCATGGCATTCAATCATAATTATTACGTTCTTCATGTTCTTCCGGAAAGGGCGGTTGCGACAACATGTTGTCGTTTTGTTGCTAGAAAAGTGAGTATTTTGGCTTGGAGGATTGTTTTGTGTTGTATTCATACGAAATTGAGCCTAAGTAATTTGGGTATGAATGTTCTAATAATTCTTTGTTAATTTTGTTCAAAGTGTGTAGAGACAACTAGTTACATGTTTGGTGATTATGATGTGGCGGCGGGGGTATGGTTGGAAGGCAGTGCCCTGATGGCTAGAGACGACATTAAATTCCTTTCTCGTTAATGTCAGAGGATTTGGATTTTCAATGGACTCGGACACTCTTATAAAAGAAACAAGATGGTTTGTATAAGCTATATATTACTCCCTCCGTCCCATTTTAAATGTCCATTTTTCCATTTTTGGCTGTCTCAATTTAAATGTCATTTCTATACATATAAATTCAATTTCCAATTGTGCCCTTACTATTACATATACTAGATGTTTCATTTTACTCCACAAAACAAGTGAGCATAATAACTTAAAGGAAATTATTGTCATTTTACAGCTTATAAAATAAAATGATCAAACATTTCTTAATTTGTGTGTTTTAAATCCCATGACATTTAAAAATGGGACGAATTGAGTATTATAATAATTACTTGATGACGGAGTTTGGCTTCTCTCTCTTGATTTTCTTGCTAATAGATTTTTAATAGTATCTTTTCAAAATATAAATAATCATCACGTTTTTTGTTGAAATTGATTAATCGGCATATAGTTATTATGGAGGTAGGATACCAAAAATACCCAAATACTCTTAAGGACTATTTGTAGGTGAAAGAGGACCCCCTCAGAAGTCACCCGCGGAACATGTAAATCACCCGCATAACTCAAGACAAAGGAAGAACAATAACAATAGCTAGAGACTATGTGCGGGAAGATCCAGACATCCTCAGAAGTCACCCGCAAGGTACTGTTCCCACCCGCAGAAATGACCAAAAGGTAATGTCAGAGGACAGCTGTAATTAACCAACTCATTTGTAGAAGATTTACCAAGATATTTTCTTGGAAAGCACGAAACGTAACAGCCAATAGAAGAAGGAAATATGACGAAGTTGTTACAACCATGCACATGGCCAAATTAGCTCATCGTATCACATGCGGACACATGTCTTGGTTGTTACAACCATGCACATGCCCGATATGGCTTGTCCTATCATAAGCGAACACGTGTCTAAACAGTTACGAAAACATCTTCTGGAAATGGACAGTTGGGCCAATCATATTCCCACATCCTTCGGCTATAAATACATTCACAATCTCCATGAGGTATTCATTCACTCTCAACTATCTACTCTAAATACTTAAGTACTTTTTATCCATCGGAACTGTACTTATTCTCACGCCGGAGGGTAATTACGGGAAGACCCTCCTCTTGTCCTTCCCGTAACGAGCTCACGGTGGCTGTTTTGAAGATTTTCGTCACTGGACTTGGGAGATGGGTTTATATCGTTGTTTGGTAGTCATTTGACCGTACCCTTTGGACTCATTGAATCCAGGCCTTTGGTGGATTAAATTCATGTTTCTTCACTTATTTACTTATTTTATACGTTTGATAAATAATTTTAAAAACCAAGTCTGTTGAATTATAAGTACGTAAACGAAATATTTTATTAACTTGTAGACATGAATCATGATATTATTTATTTCCCTATTTATTTCCGTTTGCTTACAAAAAAATAATAAATAATGATAGTATCAGAGAAGAGTATCAGATAATCAACAGATTGTAGTCCGACCGGGGGAAATCAAGGTTTGACGCAAAGAGTACGGATTCAAAGGATAGACGCAAACACCCCTGACACCCCACACTACCATAAAGTTACCCAATCGACAGAAATGTGTTAAGATATATTTTAAAAAACCTTTTGTTTTAACTTCCTTTTCTAAATAAAAGTTCATTAATCAGTTTAATAAAAAACCTTTTTTAATGATGGTATAATAATTTTTGTTAATGTCAATTAGTTTTAGCTTAATTGACATTGGAATTGGATGGGAAAAGTGAAATTTGGGTTGTAGACCACAAGGTTACAAGTTCGAATCCGATTTTTAACCGGGTTTTATCATAGTGGGTATTTCGGTTGTGGGTTTTCTCTGAAAAATAAGATGCTGGGTTTGGGCTATCAATTGCTTACAGTGATCACAGGTGTATGGGGTCACCTTTATGTTACTCCAGATAGCCGTGTAAAAAGTGAGAAGTGTGAGAAGAATTTGTGACTTAAAAAAACCTCAACTAAAATTCAAGAAAAATAATAAAAATATCATGACTCAAAATATAATAAAACACACTAAAAAAATTTCCACGTTATTCTCACTAAAAAAAAGAAGAAAAAGACACAATAACGAGAAAAAAGACACCACGACGTAAGTAAACAAAAAATACTAAGATAAATTAAAAAAAATACACAATAGAACGTAAAAATTAACACCATGCTGAGCAGAATATAACATAATGTTGAGTATCATAACACAATATCAAGCAGTGCCGTCTGTTAGAATTTAAATACCTCGGCCGATCAAAAATAAAAAGGCCCGTATACCTTAACGGAAATTTTTTATTCGCTAGCGTACATAGATAAAACTTTTATCGACCAGTTTATAATAAGCAAGAAACCATATTGAGCATGTACATATCTCATAAACCATTAGACTGGTCGCTATGGTGAGGGGCTTCGAAGCCCCTCCCGAGTGCCACGTCAGCGCCACGTGGGCACTGGGGATTCGAAGCCCCACCCGAAAGATGCCCCTATATGGTGCGGGGGGCTTCGAAGCCCCTTTAATACATATATACATATGTATGTATGTGTGTTAGAGAGAGGGCCCCACCATCCAAGCCTCATCCGCGCCCGCTGTTTCAACCACCAAATCATCAGCACCCCACTGCGGTGTTCGGCGCCCATCGACGCCCGCCAGCTCAGCCTTTGGAGCCCCATAGCGACAAGTCTTACAAACAACCTTGTTTTTAACACCAAAAAATATATATATGTAATATGTATAAAAAAGTTTGTGCCACTGAACCCTATGTTTCCTGGTAGATGGTGCGGCTCACACACTCTCCGAGCCTCCTCTGATATCAAGGAAAAAACACATATTTTTTTATGAATAAAGACACAATTAATGACAAAAATAAAATATAAAAAAAATATAATAATAAATAAAAAGACAAAATTATTTTTTTTCTAAATATTATTTTTTTGTTTTGTTTTTTTTTCGAGAACAAGAAAGATAGGAAGAACATTTTTGTTTTTGTTTTTATTTTTTTATTTCTTTTATTTTTTACATTTTATTTTAAATTTGAGTTACGATTTTTACACTAATTTATTATTATTATTATTATTATTATTATTATTATTATTATTATTATTATTATTATTTGTGAGCTTTTTTTTTACAATAAGTTTTTCTCGGCATTCTTATTTGTTTCTCACTTTGTAGAATAACTTAACTCTATTATAAATATATATTTTTCCAACAGCTAAAGATTTTACTACTAGAACAAGCTATCAAACAGGAGCTAGAAGTATAACACAAAATAATAAGTAATTACGTATAATACAAATTTCATAACAAGTTACAATCTAGAGAGTATTGTTTCTATTTTTTCTTTTTAGATTAAGGTATACCAAAGTTGACTTTGATAAAGCCTTTGATTTGGTTTGTTATATTGATTCGGTGCTGGAGAATATGGGTTTCGGTTCTAAATGGAGATATTGGATTCAATTAACTCTCTTTTCAGGCCTAGCCTCGGTGTTAGTAAATGGTGCACCGACCGTGGAATTTAATTTCAAGCAAGGTGTAAAATAAGGGGTTCCTTTTGCTCCATTTCTCTTCATAATCGCCATGGATGGGCTTAATGTTGTATTGAATTCGGTAGTTCAACAAAATTTGATTAGAAGGATTCGGTTACCAAAAAACGACCAGCTTATCTCTCACGTTACGTACGTGGATGACGTCATTTATTTAATGTTCGGTCTTAAGGTGAATTTCAACAATAGCTAGGTGTCTGGTGTTGGGGTCACAAAACCGGAAATTAACTCGTTGGCTGCCATCATTCATTGTGAGGCGGGGTCTCTTCCGGTCAATTTTCTTAGCATGCCGGTAGGTGCTAATAAGAGATTATCAATGCATTGGGATCCAGTAATCGATCGGATTAATTAAGAAGAGGCTAAACGGATGGAAAGCAAATTTTTATTATTCGTTGGTAGACTTACCTTAATTAAGACAGTTTTAGGTACTCTCCCGTTATATTATTTTTCTATGTTTTAGGCTCCATCTAAAGTGGTGGATGAGATTGGGAAATTAAGGATGAACTTTTTGTGGGGCGGTACTCATGTAAACAAGAAGATCAATTGGGTGGCTTGGAACAAGGTCGTTAAGCCAAATATTTATGGGGGTTTAGGTGTCGGGTGTCTTAAATTGATGAATCTAGCATTACTAGCCCAATGGTGGTGGAGATGGCGTTTAGAAAAGGATTCATTATGGGTGAAAGATGTCAACGCAATTCATTTGACCCGACTGCATGTGGATGGTAAGATGGCGAGATCTTCCATTTGTGGGTCGTGGCAGAACATTTATAATACTGGGCATTGTTTCTCTTCATTGGGTATTGCTTTGGCAAGTTTGTTCGCTAGAAAGTCAGGCCGGGAAATACTACAACATTTAAGCTAGACGTGTGGATAGAGGTGGTCAAAAAAACCGGTCGTCGAACCGGTTTGCCGGTTTAAACCGGAAACCGGTTTTTAAGAAAACCGGTTTTTTGTAAACCGGTTTGACCGGTTTACAAACCGGCGGTTTGTATATCGGTTACACAATTTGGATCCTAAACCGGTTTTATAACCGATTTTAAAAAAAACCGGTTTTTTTTAATAACCGGTTTATTAAAAACCGGTTTTTTTAATAACCGGTTATTAGAAAAACCGGTTAACCGGTTTTTTTATAAACCGGTTTTTGACCGTTATAAAAAAACCGGTTAACCGGTTTAAAACCGGTTTTTGAACGTTGAGTAACGGCCATATAGCCGTTTTTTGTTATTTTTGACCGTTTTTTTTTTTTTCCCATTTTACCCCCACAAACATCTATATATAGCTTAGGTTGGGTATTGGTTAGATCACACTCGATTATACAACCCCAAACGCTCTAAACGTTTATTACATACGCGCTTATTTTGTTATCTCACGCTCAATTATACCACATTACCACTCCATACGCTCTTATTTCGTAGTCGATTATCATGGCCTCCCAAAGTGCTGCTTCATCCGTCAACATGGGTGCCTCGAACACGGGAGAAACGGTCGTTCGGGTCATCCCCACGAAACGAAACCAAGATGTTTGGCAACATTTCGACCTATGCGAAATGTCTAACGGTACCCAAAAAGCTCGATGCAAACATTGTTTGAAGTTTTATGGCAAAGATGCAAACTCCACTTTAAGAGCGCATGTACAAAGGCCCTTTTGCAAGGCCTTGAAGGACGAATCGGGAAGTAGTTCGCAGCCGGAGATGACGAATCAAGGAACGGTGTTTACGTACGACCTTGAAGAGGTACGTCACCAGTTTTCAAACTTTGTGATTCAAAATACACTTCCTTTCAACCACTTCGACAACCCTCAATTCACGTCGATGATGCAAAAGTATGTTCAACCACGCTACCAACACGTAAGTCGTTCGACCCTTAGAAGAGATTGTCTTAAAGCTTGGAAAAACGCTAAATCCGAACTAATTTCATACTTTTCAAACTTACAAACTGGTGTAAACTTAACAACGGATGTGTGGTCGGTACCTAATGGTTCGCCCGACTCATACATTTGTGTGACGGCTCATTGGGTTGACCCCGGGTCGTGGCAAATGATGAAACGAACCGTTGCGTTTCAATTGTTTGATTACCCGCACACGGGCAGAAATATTTTTAAACTCTTGGATAAAGTCATTCGACAATACAAGATTGAAGATAAAATCTTTTCAATTTCGTTTGATAACGCGTCCAACAATACGGCCGCGGTTGGCCATTTAAAATTAAAGTATAAACCTATTTGTGATGGAGCGTTTTTTCATAGCCGATGCATTGCACATATTATCAACTTGGCCGTGCAAGATGGGTTAAACGTGATCGAAACGCAAAGAAACAATTTTAAAAGAATGTTACGAGATGTTTTTAGCAACAATAAAACATTTTCAAGATACAAAAAATTTTGTGATGAAGCTAATTGTCAATGGTTGGGGCCCAATTGGGATTGTCCAACAAGATGGAACTCGACTTGTGATATGTTTGAGAAAGCCATCCAACAAAAAGAATCACTAGTTGCGTTTCATCAAATAATGTCAAGTAGGGGTAAATGTGCACCGTACGATCCTAGAAACTGGTTATTGATTGAGATCGTTACGGAGGTACTTCAAATTTTTAAATCTTGCACAACAAGTTTATCCGGGGTTTACTATCCAACAAGCCCCATTGCTTTACCAAAAATTGCTGTCATGTGCACAAAGTTGGGTGAACTTCATTGTAGGGGTGCACCTTATTTTGATATGGGTGTAAAAATGAAAGAAAAATTTAGAAAATATTTTCAACAACTACCCGCTGTTTTGACATGTGCTGCTGCGTTAAACCCTTGCATAAATGTTGGTGGTGTTGAAGCTTTAATAGAAAAAATTTGTGATGAGCTAGAGTTAAACGACGATCAAAACCCCTATTATAACCAAACTTTAAAGAATGCTTTCAACACCACCTTGTCTAACATGTATGATGTTTACCTTACAAAATACGGGTCGTCTTCCCAAATTCATGACTCGTTAAGAGCTGTTGCCCAATCCCAATCCCAAACCGACCTTGAAATGGGGATGTACTACATGATTTGGGAAGACGCCGGTAAACGTCAAAAGGTAAACACCCCAAGCAGTGAACTTGGAAGGTATGGTGGTACCAACTTTGTGAAACACATGACTCCGGATGAATTTAGAAGTCTTGATTTGCTGGCTTGGTGGAGAGGTAAGGAGGATGAGTTTCCGATCCTCGCCGCCATGGCCAAAGATTTACTAACGGTCCAAGCTTCCACGGTAGCTTCGGAGTCTGCTTTTTCTGTTTCTGGCAGGGTTATATCGATTAGGAGGACTCGACTGACTCCACCAGCTGTAGAGATGTCTATTTGCTACAAGGATTACTTGGACGCTTTAGATAGGGCACAACATCAACGCTCACTCGAGGGGGAAATGGACTATGAGGCGGGCTTGTATGAAGACGAGGTCAATCAAGGACACACTCAACCAATGACCGATGAAGAAGCCGCGTACGACGATTACCTAAGGAATAGCTCGGGATCGGGTAGCGATGAAAATAATGAGTAAGAAACAGCAAGTTGTTAATGTAATCGTGTCTAAGCATTCTTTAATGTTTGTATTTTTGAGTTACGAATATGCGATAACGATTTAATGTTTGTATTTTTAATGTAAAAGCTATAAATGAAAGTTATGTATTTTTGAGTTACGAATATGCGATAACGATTTAATGCTTGTAGTTACCGGTTTGCCTTGTAGTTACCGGTTTGTTTATACTGTGAAAAAATAATGGTTATTTAAAAAAAAAAAAAAAAAAAAAAAAAAAAACCGGTTAACCGGTTAGACCGGTTATTAAAAAACCGGTCTATAAAAAAACCGGTTTATTAACCGGTTCTAACCGGTTCCCAAACCGGTCGTAACCGGTTTGACCGGTTATGGTTTTCATGCACAAAAACCGGTTATTAACCGGTCCGGTTATTAACCGAACCGGTTTTTTTCCAGGACGAAAAAAACCGGTCCGGTTAATAACCGAACCGGTTTTTTTAAAAAAACCGATTTGTGCACCTCTACGTGTGGATGGGCAGGTTTCCTTTGTTTGTATAAAGACTTGTTCCCTGATTTATATAAGTTGGAGCGATTCAAAACTTGCATTGTGTGTGAGAGTGGTGTCAAACGGGTCGGGAGTAGTAGATACGGGTTGGTCTTGAATTGAATCCAAACGAGTAAGTGACGTTCACTAGTTGGATTCTTGGATTGATTGGTTTGGTCATAAAAAACATCGTATTTTTTTTGAACTCACAACATATAATCATTTATATAATTTACTATTAAACGATTACAATAAAGTGGCAGGCAAACGGGCAACAAGCTGCGCCGCAACCCTCTTTTGAAAGATGCGCCGCAACATCGTATTATAATACAGGATCGTACAATCGTACGTTAAAAAAAGATTTATTTTCACCTGGAGGGTGAAAGTATAGTAGAGTAGAGGGTAGACCACATGGGAAATTGATGTCTGAATATTGCAGATCACAGTACAATGGCCAGGTGGCAGGTAACCAGTCTTCACTGATTGACTTCTCTTCACTTCAGCCTTCCATGTTTTTCTTCTTTCTTCACCCTTTTTATACGTTATTTCCTCTAAACATTTAAAATAATTACTTTTGTTTAATCATATGTAACTTGTTTAATTACCAAGACGTATTACGTATTACATTTAGTTCATTTAACTATAGTGGTCATATTGAGGCGAAATGTTTTAACTTATAACTTGATTATCACTAGTCAACTAATTTAACAAGTTCAGATAATGAATAAAATGGGTTGCGCTGGGAGTATACAAGTGTGTGTACGTGGATTAGAAGAATTAATATTCGAATCGGACAAAAAATATCGAAAGTTGATTAAACTTCAACTTCTAATCAAATTAACTACCGATTTGAATTCAACTTTCATATTTCAATTTTTTTTAGAGAAAATATTGATCCTTTTATATATAACACAAACCGAACTACATCTGAATAATGGGTAAGCGAGCAACAAGCTGCGCCGCTATCCCCTTTTGAATCGCAAAGCCTATTCTACTAATATAAATCTTTGGTTCCTCGGGCTCTGCGAGTCACTGTGGACCTCCTTCTGCACCTGCTCCAAGAAGCGAACCGCCTCGGGAGCTAGGGATCCAAAAGTGTCGAAGGCAAATGGAATGAACACGTGCTGATTCTCCAAACACGATGTCTCATGCTTAGCAACCTTCCTAGACTCCGATCTCAAAACCGCCTGTCCCGGTACGAAGCCACTGTCTCTCAGCCCCACCAACGGGGACACCCCAGTGAGGTCAACACACGCATGCTTACCCCCTGCCCAGCCAAACACAAGAACATCCACAGGGCGCAGGGTAGATCTTCCCTCACGCGGATCCGTCAAAAGTTAACAGGTGCCTCTTTCTTGGCTGGGATTCCGGCACGTCTAAGCACATCCCATAACACATCTCTAACCTAGAGGTGCCTCTTTCAATTGATTTCGAATTTATGATTTTCCAGGTCGGAATTCTAAATGGAGCCTTTTACGTTAAAATATATATTTTTTCTGTTAATATGAATTAAATTTAGTTTTGAATTCAAATAATTTTTTAATCTAATTGGAATTTAGCTTCCAAATCTTGAAATTTGAATAACCCAATTCCATACATTCGAGTAACTCAATATTTGATTTGTTGAAAATCCATAAGTTTGGTCGATGTATTTAACACTGTAAAAATATGGGAAGAGTTCGCGTTGAACAATTTAAGTCGCGGTTCTATGTCATGAACTTTCTCGCCGTGTCAGACGCTTCAATGCTTATTCTATGCTACAGACCAGATGTATTCAAGTAAAAAACAAGACAATAAGTATCACTATTAAAAGAAATACAACGTATATACGTTTTTTTAAATGTATTACAACATATAAACTAATATTTATATATACTTACCAAGGTAATACATTTTTTTTTCTTTTCACTTTTTATACAGTAGCAGTACAATACATACATTGAATGCATTGATAAATCTTGTATACATTTTTATCATTTCACCCATTTTTATTTTATTTTTCTAACAGGTAATATACTTGTTATATATAAATTTTAATCATTTAAAAAGGTATTTACAAGAACTACTCGCTTTAAATAATTTTGCAAAAGAAAAGAAAAAGTTGAAAATGGCAATTAAGTATATTAATAATATGGGCTCCATTTTAGTCCACACTTTCGGCATTTTGACAGGCCCCAAGAGTGTATAAAAAACTCAACTGAATTTCCGTGATAAAAAACTTATTAAACATGCGATTAATAAAACAGAATGATTAGGGAAAAAGTATATTAATACATTTATTAAATTTAATGGCGGTGAAGAGAATTTAGAGCCAGTGAAGGTTATGCAAGGGTCCCAATTAAACGCCATTTTAAAATATTTTATTAAAGTTTGTTTGAAAAAAAAAATATTTATAAACGAAATTGGATACTTGTGATTACAAGTTTACAATTTAAAACCAGGGTAACTATTATCCGGCTCGGTTTGGTTTTATGTTAAAGCTTAACCTATAACCGATATATCAATTCTAGTTTTATAAACAGTCAGTTTTAGTTTTAAATGGTTCGATAATTTGGTTATTAAAAAAATATGGTTAGGTTAATTCGGTTAGCCATTTATTTACTGTGGACTTTAGGTGTTGGTGAATTCATATTTTGGGGATAGCATAAAGCGAGCCGACCCCAAAACCAGGATAAGATAACCTAACCGACCCAAAAATCCGAATATATGTTGTATGGTGCAGTCTTACTGTTCAAAAATATTCCTTGTAATTGGGGATGTATGACGAAACCCGAGAAATCCGTTTAATTCTACAAGACCCAATTTTCCCATTGTGTTCCATTTCATAGAATTACCTCCGATATATTACGACAATTCCACAAATTCACCTCAAATAAATATATCGAAGTTCTCGTAACAAATATATAAAAGTTGCTTCTATCATATTAAGTGTGACAACTTCATATGATTTGGGCTTGCAAAAAAGGTTTCTCTGGATTCCAAAGCCCAGCTACATATCAATGTAGAGGTGTAAAAAAACCAGTTAACCGGAAACTATACCGAACCGATTTGTTTCTCAAACTGGTTTCTACCAAATCGAACCAAACCGCTGGTTCATATAATGGTTTGGATATTTTTCAGCTAAAACCGGTTAAAAACTGGGTAAACTGGTTTAAAACTGACCCAAACCGGTTTGGATCAGTTTGGCTGGTTCTATGCTTAAATCGGTTCAGTTTAAGCAAAACTGGTCGGTTTAGAAACCGGTTTGAAATATGCAAAAACCAGGTTGTAAAAAAAACCTGTTTTGTACACCTCTATATCAATGGGACCTCCCCGAGCTCAAGAGATCGAAGACCCGACTAGAAAAACCGGCATAACACAAGTCCGACCTCCTCCTGGTCCGGTTCGGTCCTCGGGTGGGTCTCAATATTCACCTTCCTCGGTTTCGGTCCTTGGTCAGTGCGGTTCCTACCCGGGTTAATCACGCAAGCATATTAAAATTTTAAAAGACAAAAAATGAAAGCTTTTTATGCGGCAAACCTGAACAACTTTTGGTAACTAATGACTATTGTTGTTTCATGAATATCATCAACTACTCCATGACTTTACATGGATAAAAAAATCTGGGCCTATACCTAGAAACATATATTATTCGTTAGCTACCCGTGTAGCACACGAGTTAAAATAAATAAATTTATTTAAACAATAACATAATATGACTTACAAAAAAATATGTTGAACAGATATAAAGATATATTATATGGTAAAATAAATTACACACTATACAATATGGAAATAGAAAATTTATAAATCTCTAAATATTTCTTGATACAGAATATGTGTAGTTTTAATTGTAAATTTACTTGTTTTTTCAAAACTTAGTAGTTTCACATTGTTTCTGATTTTAACTCTAGATAATGCAACAAATAACTGGTCATGAGTTAAAACAAACTGTCTAAAAAACAAACCAACAATCTACAATGATTGACCTTCGCTTTTGTTAATCTTCATTCCAAACAAAAATTAAGTGAAAATTTCATTCTTTAAAATTAGTACTTTTATCTAAAGGTGTAGGATTTAAAAAAATAAATAAATAAAATTGTGAGTTCCAATATTATTTACGGATATGATTTCGGCTTCTATAGCATGGCTATCATATTGTATTTTCACATGTAGCTTAATTTCATTGCATAGATCAATTTTCTAGTTAATATTTTAATCAGCATCAATTCAACATCAGCTTTTAGAACTAACCTATGACTTAACAACCTTATATTTTGAGGTCATTTAAAAAGTCAAGAAACTAATAATTTCTTGTAACGTATCATTTTATTTCTGATAGATACCATATGAAGAATATAAGGATATACAAAGTCAATTCATCGTCTGATTAACAGTGTGCTAACGTTTAACATTTGTATTCCAAAGGTAAGAAGTTGTCTTTACCGCATGAAAAACCAAAACATGTAGTATAGTGTTAATATTTTTGTAGATTTTTAAGATGATGAACTTAACATAAATGATGGGTTGATTAAATAGCAAATTAAAAAAATGTTGTAAATGGCTACTTTTTTAAACCAACCCGTGGATCGAAACCCATTCTAATAATAAATTGTTTTGACTTGAACCATGTTAAAAAATCAGTCGTTTGAATTAACATAAATATCGAGAATACTTCAATAGTTAATTTATCTTTTAAGAGTTTGAATGATTAAACAGAAAAAAAATGTATTTAATATGAGAGAGAGGAAAGAAAATTTAAAATACAAAATTATTAATAATAAAGATAAATGTATTTAATACGAGAGATATAAGGGAAAATTTAGTAAGAATTAATATGGTGATAACATGTGGCAATAAGAAAGTTTTATTTATTATATAGTATAGATTTACTTTCTAATATTTTACATATTTTTTAAAGCAAAGGCTCTGACATCCTAGATCTTCCTTGCAAATTGACCCACCTACCTAAGAGGAAATTCATAATTGGAAAAACGCTATGGGTATGTTTGGTTGGAGGTAATGGAATAAAGGGGGAATAGAATGGGAGAAGGAATAGAATGAACAAGGGAATGAAATGGATCATTACCATTCATTTGTCTTGTTTGGTTAACCTATGAGAATGAAATGAATTATTAGTTAATGTTGTTTGGTATAAAAAAAAATCATAGGAATGAAATAGAAATAATAAAAACATTTTTTCTCATAGTAAATTATTATACAAAAAAAATGCAATGGCGACGGTGGTGGTGGTAGCTCCGGCAACAAAAATGGTGGTGGCGACGGTGGTGGTAGTGGCGGTCAGGCGTCAAGGGCGGTGGTTATGGTGGGAGGGGTGGTGGTGGTCAAGCGATGGTAGCATTGGTAGTGATGGCGATGGTAGGAGGTTGCGACGGTGGTTGAGGTCAGGTGGTGGTGGCGGTGATAGTCAGGAGGCGACGGTGACAATGGTTGCGGTGGTTACGGTGGAAATGGTTGTGGTGGTTACGATGACAATGGTGGCGGCGACGGTGTGGTGGCGGTGGTAACGCTAGCGGTAAGGTGGTGGTGGCGACGACGATGGAGGTGTTGGTGGCGTCGGAGGTGGTGGCGGAGGTGGTGGTGGATACGACGAAAGTGGCGGTGGAGGCAAGTGATGGTGGCTATGGTAGTGGTGGTGGTTGATGTTGTTAGGTGGTGATGATGTTGAGAAAGTATGATGAATGAGGAATGAAATGAAAAAAAAGAAGAGGGGTGGTAAGGAATAGTTTTGATGGAATGAGATTCCATGTATAATGGATGATTCCATTCCATTGAGCAACCAAACACCATATTTTTCATTTCCAAGCAATGAATCATTTCATTTCAACTGTGATTACTGCATACCAAACGCTACCTATGGCTTAACCTGAATCAAATTGCTACAGTAAGACTCGAACTTACCACCTCCTATAAGGAATGCCATGGGACTAAACAACAATGCAATAAAGCACTTAAAAGCCAGTTTCTCTCTCACACGCCTTATGTATTATAGTTAAATTTTAAGAAAAAAAAAGTTAATTCTTTTCTCACAATTCTCTAGTTAAAACTACTTGAACTAGTTATGTACCGGATAACCTTCCCTATGTATGTATATACATTGATGGATTTAAGTGAAAACTACTAGATATTTAAAAAGAACATTTTAATAACTAAGTACAAGTTTATTACCGATTAGATTTTACTTCTATGGTTGGAAACTCATGCTTTAAGATTACATTGATAAAATTGATTTTCATATGCAACTTATTTATTCTAGTCTTCACATAACAAACCTATGTGAGTTGTGATAGAAACTCTTGATGTCTTCATTCATTATTCATATGTTCACTTGGTTCTCGTCTATGATCTATTGATCGTGAACATACATCCGTCATAGACAAACTTTTCCGATAGTTTGTGCTACCAAATCTATATGTTGCAACGAGGTCAACGTTGTTTTTGCTGCATCATGCACTATATATCGGATTCAACCAAATTCTGATGATTCGTTGTACATTTATTTTGTTCACCGAAAATCCCAAGACAGATAACGTTCACTCGCGTGAACTTGAAGCCAACAATGGAAAGATCTGAATTCTCTTACCAAAGATGCAAAACAGTTTCCCAACAGACAAAGCCGTTTTTTTGTCCGAATATGAAAACGAGACAGATTGTAGAATGTAGATGAAGTGAAATAATTTTGTCCGATTTATAATGAAAAATCTACTAGTTTGTATAAACATATGTGGTTTCGTAAAAGTTTTCTTAGCGTGGGAGAACAGAGCAAGCATGCGACATAGGGAACGGGTTGTTCGATTTTACTCAACATCCATAATAAACTACACCATGTTTTTATCTTTAATTACAAAACTATCACCGTCACGAAGCAGATCCAACGGTAATTAATTGTTTCACAAACAAATCCCAAACCATGTAAAAATTTTCCATCCATCATCAATTCATCATCATGCTTTTTATTACTGCCAAAAATGTATGTAAATTCATTTTATTACCTCTGCACACGCGTATATTATGTACATAAATTACCTCCCTATAAGGCTTCAAAGTCAAAATCCATGTAAAAACAACCTCCATGCT
Organism: Bidens hawaiensis; assembly: GCF_021521415.1. Classification (NCBI taxonomy): domain Eukaryota; kingdom Viridiplantae; phylum Streptophyta; class Magnoliopsida; order Asterales; family Asteraceae; genus Bidens; species Bidens hawaiensis. The sequence continues at coordinate 53,241 of NW_027492609.1, read as the reverse complement.
AATCTGCATCACTTCCATAAATCTTAATGTTAACAAAACTACATTGAAAACATGTGAACTTAAGGCGACATAGGACATACCAGTTTACCGGGTCAAATGAATGACGTGGAAGCTGATGTGTCAGATTGTTCTCTGTCTTTACATATCATCTTTGGCATGACCCAACGAGGGTATTTTTTACTGAACGGAACGTTTGCTTCCGGAAGAATCTGTGGAAGAAGATCCTTTTCCAGTTGAGAGATAAGACCATGCTAGAGCAGTACCTCCAAGTGTAATTGCAACACCAATTGAACCCCAAATCCACCTCTGTCTTCTCTGCCTCCTTAGCCTAAGTCGACGCATCGTTTCTAAATCATACACGGTTCAAATTAATATAACGCTTATTTTTTTTTCGAAAATCACCAAAATAGACAAGTTGATCCAAGAAATTAACAAAATAGACATGGACTTTTATACTTTGAAAAAACCATATCCAAAATCAACCAATCAGAGGACAAACAGGCGGAGCCAGCTAAGAAGGCTGAAATATAACTGGCACAAAAATCAGTGGGTCATTAAACAACCAATCTAATAGTTACACATGTAAAGTACCGGCTAGATCTTATTAGACGGTGGGTAAAAGAGTTGGCTATATCTTAGCTGGCGGCTAAATATGCTAAACTTTAGCCGCCAGCTAAGAATTAGCCCATCTTTTTCTATGCTGACTAAGAAAGCTGGCTCTTTTAGCCGCTGGTTAAGATCTAGCTGGCACTTTACTCGTGTAATTACTAGATTGGCTGTTTTGTGGACCCATTGTACATTTTAATGCTGCTTTTTGGCGTTTTCTGATTGGTTGGTTTTGGATATTCCTATTTTTTGAAATGCTCAAAGTCGAAGCCTATATTGGTGATTATCCCTAATCTTTGGATAATAAGAAGTCTGCAAAAAGTGATAGAAGACTAGATTCTCACCAACATTTTCTTGATTCCTTTGAGACATTTCATGATTAACAGCTTCGTAGTAATGCAGTCTATCCAACAACCTATTGATTTCAAAATTCTTTGACTGCAACTGGGCTTCCATCTCAACCTCCAGCTCAGCCCTCGCAGTTCCTCGCCCAACCGAATTGGAGACAAATCTGAGAACATTGACCTGATGACAGAGGTCTTCACCAGGGTCAATGGGTGACTCATCATCCACCATTGTGGGGTCTACAGGAAGAGTTAGTCCAACGAAAGATAATTGTTCCCGGATTCTTCCCCATTGGCTTCTCATGTCATTTAGACGCGTTTCTGCTTGCTTCCGTTTTTCCATCTCTATCAAAAAGCCTGATTTTAATTCCTGTAGTTCACCCTGAATGTTGGTTGCAGTGTGCTGAACTCCAGTCTCGGTTGCTAGTTCTGTCGAAATAATGTAAATATAGTATCTCAGGTCAATCCATGCCAACCCGTTCGATCAAACCTGTATAAATAACCAACTATATTTATATATAAAGAAACCAGATTACCTTCCCAAGCATCATAAAACTCAGCAACTACTGGAGTGTTGGTATTTAAAGACCGCTCTACTGCATGATTACTAGTATCTCCATCAGTGTTGCTTCTAACACTCATTGAATCATGAGGATCAAAAAAATGATCCATCTCACCATCTCGTTCCAACGTATCAGACTTTCTTGAAACATCATGTTTATCTGCTTTATGCAGCAGCAACTTGACATTCGCATCTTCAACATCACCAGAAACAGTATCCGTAACGCCAAACATCTGTCTAGATCCAACATCAAGATTTTCATTACTATAAAACTTGACATGTTTATCCTTGAGATCACCAGAAACAACAGCATCCGATATATCAAAAGCCTTGCTAGAATCAATAATAATATCCTCCGCTTCTACACTTTTCTTGATCTTTACGGTATTTTCATCTGTGATATCAGAAACAGCTTGATGAAGAACCGTATCATCCTGAGAATAAGTCTTTGAGAGGCGCGGTCCGCGCCTCTTGTGGTCAACAATGTAAGGTGACGTGGGAAATGATAAGGGGGAATCTGGAAGGGGAGTTGGTTCGGGAGTAGCGTAAAGTGCAGGTGAAATTTGAGTCCAGTGATGCTTTCTTTCAACGGTCATCGTGGCATTTCTCATAATCGGCTTTCTTTCAGCACCTGAAATTACACTGCTGTTCCTCCTCTCCAGTTTCGGTTCAGGCTTAGATTTCCTTGATGCTCCCAGCTTTGAAGCTTTTGGCTCTATCAAAGTATCCAAAGCTACTGTTGTAAATGTAGGCATTGCAACATGAAAAGATCTGTATGATTTCAAACAGAAACAAAATGAAATATGTTCATCGTGTTGGGTTGGTGGGTTGAAATGTGCAACCTGAACCTGACCCATATTATTATTTGTGTCAAATATATCAACCCTGACTCGCACACACATAAATTTGGGTTGACCCGAACACACCCATTTAACCCATTTATCAAAAAAATTAAAAGATTTTTTTAAAAACAAAATTTATAGAATTTTGAGTTGGGATAACAAATAAGTAGGGAAAAGTTAACGTACAAATTAAATAAACGTGTTAAATGTGAGAATCAAGTAGTGTAATTACTTTATGTTGTAATTACTACACTATAATTACACTACCTGATTTGGACAGTTAGCACGTTAATTTAATTTGTATATATGATTTTTTTTTGAAAAATATTAAAAATCTAGAAAAATGGAAAACGGAAAAACAAAACAAAAACAAAAACAAAGAAATAATGACGATAAGATATTCTAAATTCATAATATTTATCGATATATGACGCTAATAGGTTAATCAATTGATGTATTATGTATGTATACTAAACAAACTAATCCAATCTGAGTATACGCCGAATTGCCTACATATCTTCTTCAAAAGAATCAGACCATTGCTCTTAGCATGTGCTACGTAATCTGCATGCAAGGATCTGTTTTATCTGCCCTTCCGAGTCAGCCCGTACTCCAAAAAAGCAGAGGTGAGGTCCGGAGAGTGGGACGGATCTACCTGCACTCAATTAGTAGCGCTGGCACGTCACTCGGCGGGCTTTCAAGGACTGGGTAGGGTGGATTATAGAGCTAGGGGCTAAGGTTTGTCCCCGAACCCGCAAAAAAAATCTAAATAGATCAAGTTTTTCTTGCCGAGGGAGTTGCGTCGGAGACATCTTTTTCTGAGGAGGAGGCATCATTCATTCAACTTACAATACATCTCAACCAAATAAGATCAATAACATGTTAACGAACAAATTAACCGAATTCTGAAATATAAAACAAGCAGATTCGAATGTGAAACATCTTAACATTACCAAATCGAATAACAGATGAATTGTAACGTAAGTACCTTTAAAGAAGCGAAACGAGATGATCGAATTAAAGCAAAGGCGGAAACGAGAAACAAAGAAGAAGATAAAGATTATAATTTATCCCATGGTGTTGTGGAGAAAGTTTTCGAACAAGACTCCTTCCTTCCTGTCTCGATCTCCATTGGTTATGACAAACACCTTAATCATACAACATGCATGCCATTGCTTTTATTAACAACCACAAAATAAGTTTAACGTCTTTTAACTCGTTTATTATTCTTAAAAAATAACTTATTTTGTTTCTACTAAATTTACTGTTACTCATTTTTTTCTTGTTTTAAAAGAAAAACTATATTCTTTTGAAAATTAACATAAAGTGTATTTAACACATATCAGTTAAGGGTTACTTCTATATTCTTTTTGGGAACATTACTTTATGCTTACTTTATGATCTAACATTATACATGGTAGACCATGTGTTGTAGTTGAATTATTTCTCTGGATTCATCCAATAATATTGTGCAATGCAATGCTAACTGGACACTCGTTGAAGCCGTCTGAGCCTGTTGTAGTTCAGGAGAATGGTGGTTTCACCAAAATTTCTAATTTTTTTTCTTTTCTTTTGTTTTCAAAAATAGGAAATAAAGAAATAAAAATAAATTTTCTAATAAAAGAAAATAATATATAAATAAAATTTTTATTTATCAAACCATCTAAACAAAATTGAGCCAAGTAATACAAAATAACTTAATAAATTAGGCAAAGAAATAAGAAATAACAAGTATGCTATATAGTTGAGCTTTAAAATTATAAAATTAAAGCCCGTGAAGTAAAACAAATTAGGTCACACTTGTTGCCTTCTTCTTCTTCATCGTGATGGCCTGTTGTAGCAATATGCCTTCTTCCAAACAATCATCATCATCATCATCATCATCATCATCATCGTACTCAGTATATCCCACCAATAGCAAAACTATGGTAGGGTCTGAGGAGGGTAAGATGTAGACAGCCTTGTCTCTACCCTTTAGGAATAGAGAGGCTGTTTCCGGTGAGACCCCCGGCTCGATAGTAGTTTTGCATCAAGCCTTGGACATAAGGCACATAGCACTCAATCATCGGGACACCGCCAACTGGTGCATGTACCCTTGTCTTTCGGCTATCAACGTCACCACATGATGCCTGATTAACCTTCCGCCACTTTTAACGTTATTTTCACGAGATTAATAAAATAACGTCAGATTAGTGCAATTTCACTTTTGCCCAACGAGGGTTCACACATATATACATTATATGCGCGCACCGCAAGCAGGGCGAGCCTTCTTCCAAACAAGCCAACACTAAAAAAAGATCCAATGGCTCTTTCACGAATCACAAGACCCGACCTCTCTTTACCAAAGTGGGCTCGCGCCCCGCTGATTGTGTTACCGCGTTATGGTGTGCGCTACTGACGTGGCTCATGCCACCCTCCTCGCGGCTCCCATCGCGGACCACAACAGTTAGTCTTAGAGCATTCACACGTCAAACCTTCACAAATTGTCACATTATATTCCAAACTTTTATAAAAAAAACTTCGCTTTCATCCACAACAACCTTCATGGACTTTATGCCCACAATGCACAAAGTTTGCAGCCATGAACTTTGTGACCACAATGAAGAAGCTTGTTGCAAGCTTGTCTGCCTCCGAGCCACGTCATTCAAACCTAAAAGTTTGTTCGACATTGTGGATGCTCTAAAGTGGGAATCATAATGAGATCAAATAGACGTAAAGCTATAATAGAAGTTGGGAGGTATATGAACTACACAATGCATTATAGTGACATGATAGTCACACAAATACATTATATAAATTATCTTTGAACCCGATCTACATCTAACATGATCATCAATTTAGTATCAATGAGCAAGTGTTAGAACGTTTATTGTATTTTATAAATTTAAATGGTAGCAAGATGTAACTTTGTTCCCTATATAGTGGGCTATCTTGTATCTCATTATTCAATAATCATAACAAAAACCCTTCGGTCCATCAAGTATCAGAGTTGATAGCGAGGACTGCTGCAACCCACTCGAAACATCTGTAAAATCCGTAAAGGCCCGAGGAACCATAGTTGGCTTGGCCCGGAATTATTTTTGTGAATCAAGAAATCGTGGTCACTTAGAAGCCCGTGTAATTCATAGAAGACAATTGGCTAGGGTGACAACACAATCTTGGGCTCAAATGAGGTAAGCAATTGGAGTCACATCCCCTTTCATCTAAATCTTAAAAAAATTGTGTTTTCAATGTGTATTCTCTAGAGGGGTTGTTTGGCGCATATGATTATTCAAGTGCAAGCCATAGGTTTCTCTGTCAATAACGTGTTTCATGCACGCACAAAACACATTGAGGTTGATTTCCACTTTGTCAGAGAAAAGGTAGCACAAGGCGAACTAAATGTTCAGTTTATATCCACAGGTGATCAAATAGCTGACATATTCACAAAGCCTCTACCATCACAACGATTTCTCCTTCTACCGTCCAAGCTTCAGGTCGTTCCTGCCTTTAGCTTGCGGGGGACTGTTAGAACATTTATTCTATTTTATATTTTTAGATGGTAGTGATATGTAGCTTTGTTCCCTATATAATGGGCTATCTTGTATCTCTTTATTATTAAATCAATCATAAGAACAAAAATCCTTCTGTTTATCTAAGAGTTACAAATTGGTAACATAAACTCACAACTTCATAACAACCAGGGCAACTTTATGCTTACACTTAAAAAATCAATGACAAAATAAACGACCCTCTACTTCTTGTAATTATTCATGCCCTCTCGAGATTCAGTCACTGATGTTTATGTAAAGTCTTCCTGTGTATACTCATGAATTTTGCAACAAACTCTGCAGGAGCAGGAAACATATATAAACAAATTTGAAAAACATAAGGTGTAGCACAACTTTTAACTTTATATCAATTTCATGCATTCATTTATCATCATAAGTTATGTAGGAAATATTACTATTTATCTTTATTACCTTCTAGCTTTAGTAAGGCATTGGTTCCAGTTGGGAGTCTCTTATCCTGTAGGTTGGCATTAACTTTAAGTCAAAATATATTAGACCAAAAATAACATATAAGTCTGGTAAATGAACAAGAACTTTACATAATAACCATGCCAATAATATAATTCCCTTTTGATATTAGCTTCAACTCCCTTGAGGAACTGTTCAATGAGTTTCTGCATAACGGAAACGAAATGAAAGTTTTATTTATTTTATTTTATTAAATTAAAGGTTATCGTTTGACCTGAAGAATAAGTTTTGGATGAACAAATTCCACCAGAAGTTTCTGTAGTTTTCCCCTTGTGAGAACTAGCCTGATAAAAACAAAGTTTAAGGATGTTAGCTAGCTTCTTATCAAGATTTTACAAAGTATAAAATTTATTTTAGAAACTAGCCTCTTGTGTGACGGATCAGCTAAAACGTCGGAAGCGAGGTCAATAAGTACATCTTCCCATCCTATTGCAATTGGTTGATCTTCAACAAATGGATAGCTGCATACGTGGTCGACTTTTTAGATTCATATAAAGATTATTATCAACATAATATTTGTTATCTTACTTGTGAGATTTGCAGGCTTCAAGAGCCATAATTGCTTTCCTAAAATTCTGTTTGGATTTATTAGCAATCTTTGCAGCAAATTTCATCGGTAAATCAAACTTCTCTTTTCTTGATATCTGAATAAGTACTTCCATGATCTGAGATTTAAAGCACGGGAAATTAGATAAAGTTGGAAACTTTAACCGCATAAACTACATTAATAGAACTTACTTCACGAGTTATCGGAGCATCAAGCTTAATAATATGACACTGAGTTTTCACTGATTCAAGAATGCTGACATCATCTTGACAACAAAGAACGAGTTTACAAACATCCGAATAGCAATCGATAATCCACTTTATTAATTTTTGATTACTTTCATCAGCTTTGTCAACATCATAAAGCACCATTACTGTATTAAACAATAGGATGTGTAACTTAAAAAAACTGGACCTTTTAGTTTAAAGAAATTATTAAAATAAATGTACCTGTGTAATCTGGCTTTGTATTAGCTATACTGGTTTCAGTAGTAACTGCATGATCACTACCTATTTGTTTGACTGAAGCCATAAGAGCATATCTAGAATTAGCTTCCAAGTGCATATTTAGCTCTATATGGTGAGGACTTGATGTTACAGGAACTGCAACTTGAGTGAGCTTTGCTTCCTAAATCAATACGATAAGACGTATATAATTACACGGAGAGAAATTTGATAAAGGTAAGGATGCAAATGTCCCTTGATGACTATTAGTGAATTCATGACATGACATGAACCTAACATGAAATTTGTAGTTTGGGTTTAGTCTAAACAGGTTTGGGTCATTTGCCGGTCGAAGCCATGAATAAGTTTAGCTAAACGGATCGTGTGTGTGTCTTACCCAGCGGGTTGACTCGTATAACCAGTTTATCTACATAATAACATAAACTATTTGGGTGTTTCTATCTATATAAAGTTTAAAAATAAAATGTCATATTTTGAACACAGTTGCTTCTAAAAAAACATAATTTGTAAACTTAGAACTTTAACATATTAATACGCAATTAGTTATAAATAAAATTCTATTTTTGGGTTAAATTGGTTGTATTTGTGTCAATCTGCGAACACACAAGTCGTGTTAGGCTTCATGTGTGTGACACGATTCTCCGGTCCGTGTCGGGTTCAACCTGCGAACACGACCCGTCTAGCAGCCCTGCATTAAAGACATATAGATCCAAACTCTTGTATGTTTTGTCTTCAGTATCAAGCCAAAAACACATCCTAAAAACTTACATACCTGAATCTGGAAGTATCTTAACTCATGAGATACCTGCAAAAAGAAGACCAATCTAAAGTATCTGTATACAAATCATAAAGGCTAAAAGTTGTTATTCTAAATAAACATAATATTACATTCCGGGCAGCATCCCCATATATCTCACTTAGTAGAGCCATTGCCAAAGCTTTCTTCCCTGACCCGCGAGGTCCCTTCAAAATAATATGTGGAAATATTTCTTGCGACGCCTAAACGAGACAAGGTAAACATTTAAAAGACCAAATTTTCAGACACAATTTCAGAAAATAATGAATGTGCATAATCTACTTACCAGTTTTTTAAGTTGCAGGGCTTGTTGTTTATGGCAAGTGAACTCGTTTAATGATAAAGGTTGATACTTATCCGCCCAAAACCGTCTTAAGTTTTCAACTACAAAAGCTTTCTTAATAAACGAAGCTTCATCGAATGCTCTTAATCTTTCTGGGGACTTCTTGGAATTTTTACTACATCCTAATCCTATGCAAGATAACCAAGTATCTGTCTGGCATTTTCGCCTATTTGCAGTAAACGTGCAATAACTCCCGTTCGACTTCCCATTCACATCTCTTATATTAAAACCTGCAGTATTATGATTAGGAATGGGGTTTAACTTATAACGCATAATCGGTTTGGGCTTTTTTTCTATGAATAATTTGGGATCCGGGCCGGGATGATCTTCCAACCCTTTAGTCTTAATATTCTGGGCTGACACTGCAACATGATCTTGAGAGAAGGAAATGTCACCATATGGAACAGAATGTTCGGTTGCAAGTCGTACTGGACTTTTGACCAATTTTGCGTTTGCAACCGTCTCATTGATCTCAACTTCTTTGTCTTCCGGTGGGGTGATACTTCTGCGCGATGGAGGCGTTCTACTTCTTCCCTCTCTTCTTTTCAACCGTTGATCGTGTTTTAAGTTTTGATCTTTGTCCCTTGATCTAAGTCTAGGTGCTGATAACGTTCTAGCGTAACTCGGCTTATCAGAACTTCCATTATTATAAAAAACAGCAGATTCTTCATCATTATCCGATAGATCATCGTCTCTAGCGGGTATGAATGTTGAAACGCGCCTCCTACGTTCAGATTTTGAAAACGGACTGATACTTCTCCCGGGTGGAAGAGGAAGCGGGCCCGGAGTTGGTGATCTAGAATTCCTATTCTCGCCTCTTCGAAACTTGTAGGGAGACTTGCTGTGTCTTCTTGGAGGATCAAACTTTGAAGAGTGTCTTCTTGTGAGTCTTGATAGATTCAAGTTCCCGGGTTCATCAGAATCCAATTCTGTGGTCTTTTTATTGGACTTAATCCACGGAAATTCATGTAACTCAGTTTCGGTATCAGACGGTTCATATCCGCTTTTTCCATGTTTCATGATGGATAACGAATGCTTACGCGACACTCTGCTATATGATTCCGGACTCTCCATAGCAGACAATTAATAAGCTGAAAACCCACAAACTCTAGACCAAAATAATAATAATAGTTACAAGGGAATACGAACTGGTTCATGAATATTATAATTAAAAACTTGGTGGGCAACAAGAAACATCGATGTCTACAAAGCAAAGACATCGTTGAAGACAATGTGGTATTGGGTTGGCACATGATTCAGGCTTAGATTTTAAAACCAGTGAATATACAATCAGCATGAACATGCTGTCGTTGGGTAATTGCATAGGTAAAGACAGTATAGTTTTTAATCAGATTCTGGTTTGTCTGTAGCTGTGAAAAAAGGTGCCTTCGGGATATTGTATTATTTTATGTGATGGTTGAAAACACACATGATTATAAATATATAGAGGTTTAAATCAGAGTTATAATAATACTTAGAAACCATGTTATTCATAGCTTAAGACAGCAATAACACATATGCAAAATAAAGTTAAGCGATAAACAAAACAAAATGAATGCTCCGTACCAGAGTTGTTGATCAAACTCTTAACTTATAAGGTTTAAATAAAATTATATATATACAATTTTTTTTTTAAAAAAAATCCATGCCTTACCATGCTCTAGATGCCGGCTGAGACCTGTATGGTGTCAAAGACGGCCCTGCGATTAACCGACTTAAAAATTAAATCGAAGCCGAACTGTTTTGAAGCTGATTATGTAGAAACCGGTTTGGAACCAACTGAAAGTCTGAAACCGTAGGTTCGGGGCCGGTTGGCAATTCTCTCTACCAAAACCGGTTTACCGAACCAAAAATCGGCCAAAACCGGTAGTAAAACGGTCAACAAATCGGTTTCAGCTCGAACCAAAACTGGTCATAAATCGGTTTTGACTTTTTGTGACCGAACAAACCGGTTTAGGGTTTGAAACCAATTTGTGCACCTCTATAATGCGGAGTACGTACGCTCTCTACTTCATGCTAATTTTAGTGTCATTCGGTGATAATGGTTTCGATGGTCATTAGGCATCTACTTCCAAGAAGAGAGCTATGGAATGGTGTAGATTGATGAATGCATAGAAATCTTACGTGATTGTTATATTAAATAGAAATATAAATTTATTAAGGTTGCACACATATGTCACACACACACATATATATATATATATATATATGCATAGAAGGATAAAGTTGACCGTTGAAAATTGGTGGAGGGTGACAAATGCGACCAATGCTCCCCAATCTCTCCGTAAAGGTTATATGAGCTGCACATTAATCCATGACAAGAACAAAGGATGATTGATTCAATCTTTCCAACATCATGAACAAGAACAAGGGATGAAATTGAAGCAAAATCTTTATTGATTGATCATCAACTCAATGTTTACAATTGTGATCACAGGATATATATAGCCCGATGATGTACATACGCGTCGTTTTACATGATCGACACAAGAGTCTCTAATCTGTTACTAAATACATAATCGACAATAAACATACTTTCTATACACCTTTGACCCTAACTTTATAATCAAACTTGATAGACAATTATGAGGCTAACAACATCATGATTCTTGTGAAAAAAAAATCAAATGTTAATTTCCATAGATTTCATGCATGTTATGATGTTAACGTAGGCATCTACAAGAGTACAAGTAGAATTAACAAACTGTAAAATAATGTCCTAATGTGACGCCATCATTCATTAGATTTTCTGATCAATAAATAATTCAGGTTTTTAAAATGATCAAGATTAATAGAGATAGACATTAAGATATGATATGTAAATACTGCACCCAACCATTACAAATGTGTAACTTATTTAAAATCTTATAGATGCTTCAACAAGGAAAAGTTTAATCATAAACGATGATTATTCTGATACATGAAAGAAATGCTTTTATGCAATTTTAGCAAGATACTCATCAATCGTGGTGTATTTTATCTCTGGATAAAGCTCGCTAGCCTCCACACCAAACGAAGGTTCGATCTCGAAGTTTGTTGCGTCTCCATTTATCAAAACAGAATGCATTATGGACAAAACAATGCTTAACCCAAATGGAGCCTCTGCAAGACAGCGACTTATTATTTTCCGGACTATATTTATTTAAGTCGACAAGTTTTAAATAAGCGTGTTCTTTGATCGAACTCACCTTGAATATTTTTGAGACATTGCTCTTCTTTAACATATGTTTTCTCGAGGGTCTTGCCAATCTTACTTTCCCAGATGGAAACAATTTCATTAAATGACAATGTGTTGCCCGGAGGTCTGAAAATCAATGTCTTGTTCAATGTACGCAGGTCATCAACTGCTTTGATGGTAGTCAAAGCTATATCCTCTTCTTTGACAAAAACAACTAGATCGCAGAAAACAACACAACGACATTAATAGATTCGTTCTTAGTAGGCTTTTGGTATGATCTCTGTATCATCAGATGAATATATCAGTTTTGATGCCTGTTCTACCTCGATGAATATATCAGTTTTGTGCATTCATTTTTTTAGTTTTAAATTCGTTTAGTTTTTAGGTTATGACAAGAAAACATAATGGAATAGTATTTAGTCTATTCTTTCTTACTTATACTCACTGCAACTTCAATATGTGTAATTACATCTTTTAGGAATTGTACACAAAATGTGTGCTAGTTTAAAATCCGTTTTATGCTTCCTAAAAGGTTGAGGCGACTCTGTAGAGACTCTGGTTCTACGTACCTCAATCCTTTGTTTTATAACTTATACGTCAATGTACCTTTTGGGTTTCCATCTCCGATAATGGTAATCTTCTCTCTAGGGGCGGTGTATGTGTCCATTTGCCCCACGGTTGGTAAAAAGTAGCCTGCAAAACCATTGCATGACACAAAAGTGTGTGGGATAGCGGCGGCTTCCACAGCTCTACGAATGTTCGCCTTTCCCGCAAAGACGCTCTTTGCTGGTTCGACAGCATTGACATGGTCAACATCGGTTCCAAATTCCGAAGGTAGAAATCTCTACATAAATATTAAAATTACGTGTCAACTAAACAAAAACACACAAGCTAGAAAAAATTCATCTTAAAAGATTATAGGTCAAATTATACAATCAACTAGTCAACTAGATATATTTTCAACAAAACAGAAAGTTACCTTAACATTTCCTGCTTCTTTAATTGCTGTAATGAGCTTGACTTGATCGGCTATCAGTTCACCGCCTACCGTCGAGATTACAACATCGACTTGCTTGATTGCCTTCACTAAACTATCATGATCATTAATATCTCCCTGAAAATGGTTCAAGAAAATCATATATTTGCCATATAAATGCCTTAAAATAGTCAAGAAAAACAGGATTATCATCACACAAAGTAAAGTAAGGCTCTACTTACAATAAGAATAGTGGCACCAAGAGTTTTGAAATTGTCTATGAGCTTGGATTTTTCTGGATGTGTGGTTGTGCCTTCTCTGACCAAAACATAAGTCGGGTTTCCCTCTTTCACGCTCGCCTCTACGATGAACTTTCCGATGTACCCGGTCCCTCCAATGATCAAGATCTTGCTTTTCTGTGCCATTGAGATATTGCCGGCTGCCAAAACTGAGTTGATTTTATTTTTTGAAGAGGAAAGAGCTATGAAAACTGATATATGGTGTAGATAGAATATATCGAAAACTTTATGTTAATTATAATTATATTAAATATACATATACTTTTGGTGAAGTTGCTGTCTATGATGAAGCTTTTTAAGGTTGCCATTTGCGAATGATAAAGTTGACCGTTGAAAATTGGTGGAGGTGGTCACAATGCAACCAATAATATCTAGATTCTAGAAATATATAATCCATCACAAGCCCATCTACAAAGCAACCCATCATATGCCCAAACATTTGTTCAAATGTGAGAAAGTCCATATCCAAGCATAGCCCACTCATTTGATAACCAACACAACATGCAACATAAACATAAACAAAAAACTAACATTAATATATCACAATATAACATATCTATTTTCAACGGTTCACATATTCTTAAACAAGTATTTTTACCCGCGCATTACTGCAGATCATGTTAAATGCATTATATGTTTGAAAACTTTAATATTCATTCGTGGATGGTGATTTTAGATAGGTTACCTACCGGGAGTAATTTGTGTAGTAGAGGAATCGATCTTCCATCTATATATCCTTTATGAGAAGCAAAAGTAGAACATGTGTCATGTGTTTGGTGATTGTTCTTTGACAAAGAGATTTGGAGGGCGGTTGGTAGATGGTTGGAGGTGTCTTGGCCAAATTCTAAAATGTCTGAGGTGATGTTTTCTTGGTTGGATTATGTGTCGTATAGTAAGCATTAGAAAGTTTTAATTGAAGCGATTATTTTCTCAATTTGGTGGTTCATTAGAAAGAAACATATTGGTATTGTTTTTAACAAAAATGACCTCAACAATGAGCCTCTAGTTGATTTGATTATGCCTTTGGTGTTTTATGCGTTTCCAATCAGTGACGGATCGAGGAATTTTTCTCACAGGGGTCAAAAACTTTTAGATCGGTACTCAGTTATATAAAAAAATTGGTTGGTTCGACTGTTCAGGTCAGGTCAAATCGATATGTAACTTTTTACTCGACCGGTTTGACCGTTCCGGTCGGGTCATAAAAAAAACTTAACCAAACAAAATATAAGATAACCAATATATTTAATGTTGTTTTCTATGGGTTTTCATTTTTTGAAATCTAACCATTACATCTTCTACTTTAACATTGATAAGTAAGTCTTTAATTCTCAATGTAACAAATACAACTATCGCTTAAATTTTCATCACCCATCCGATTACGCAAATCAGACTTCACGTACTTCATCGCCGAAAAATATCTTTTAACACTTACGGTTGTGACGATAATACAATAGCTAACTTTAATAAACGATACACCAGTGCAAAGGAATGGTGTTATTTTGTTTGAACCGTCAATAGAACAAGACTTGCTAAACCACTTAAGTGTTTAAATCATTTATCTCCTTTCAAATTATCGATATATGTTGCGAGTTCAAATGAGAGTCTTCTTTTATCATTTTCATCAAAATCTTATGGGTACATCTCGACTAATCATAATATTTTTGGAATAAAAAACGCCAGAAAATTATCACAATAAGTTAAACAACTCAAAGAAACAAGTAAGTTGGATTGGGTATTGGGCAAAAATTGGGTAAGGTCTAAATTGGGTTTTGGGATTGAAAATTGAGTTGAGTATTGGTCTTTTGGACTAATTGGTAATTTGGTATTAAACTCAAATTTAATATGAAAATTTGTTTATATAACATTGATGTAATTATATATGTAAAATTTTTATTTTATTTTTAGAAGGGCTGGTCTCAAAATTTCATGGGAAACCGGTTTCAAAATCTCACAGGGTTTGGTTTCAAAACCTCACAGGGGTTGGAGTCAAAATTTTACAGAGGTCGACCGAGAATTTTCGATATATTATTACTAAAAAAAAATTTCACAGGGGTCGACGGACACCCCTCTCATAAGAGTGAGTCCGCCACTGTTTCCAATCGAACCATTGATTTTCAAATTATTTAGACTAGTGGTTGAAAAACCCGCTCCGTGTTACGTAATTTTGGTTCCCCTGACTATATTCTTCTTAGTCAGTGGCTTTTAGTTAAATAGTTTTTCTTAGCTTGTAAAAGAAAAAAGATATTCAATATGAAAACACCCAACCATTACAATGTGTAACTTATTCAAAATCAATAAAACAACATCACAGTGTTTCAACAAGGAAAAGCATAATCATTAACAATGATTATTGTGATACATGAAAGTGATACTTTTATGCAATTTTAGCAAGATACTCAGCAATCGTGGTGTACTTTATCTCCGGATAAAGCTCACTAGCCTCCACACCAAAGGAAGGTTCGATCTCGAAGTTTGTTCCATCTCCATTGATCAATACAGAATGTGTTATGGACAAAAGAATGCTTAATCCAAATGGAGCCTCTGCAAGATAGATTATTATTTTCCGGTATATAATTCTTTAAGTCAACTCGTATTAATTAAACGTGTTCTAAGATAAAACTCACCTTGGATATTTTTGAGAACTTGTTCTTCAGGAACATATGTTTTCTCAAGGGTCTTGCCAATCTTGCTTTCCCAAATGGAAACAATTTCATTAAATGACAATGTGTTGCTCGGAGGTCTGAAAATCAATGTCTTGTTCAATGTACGTGGGTCATCTACTGCTTTGATGGTAGTCAAAGCTATATCTTCTTCTTTGACAAAAACAGCTGGATAGAATACAAAACATAAAGACATTAGCAGATTCACTCTTAGTCGTATGGTATGATATCTATACAATGAAATGAATATATCAGTTTTGATGTTAGTTCTATCTCGAGTTCTCGACTATCAAAAAAACAAGTTGGAGATAACAGCAATATGCGTGTCAGTTTTTCCTTTTAAAAAAGTGGGACAAATATTAAACTCCACTTTGGTTCAATGTACTCTACTCCTTTGCTTTATAACTTAAAAGCATTATGCGTTAATGAGTGTACCTTTGGGGTTTCCATCTCCGAGGATGGTAATCTTCTCTCTAGGGGCGGTGTATGTGTCCATTTGCTCCAAGTTTGGTAAAAAGTAGCCTGCAAAACCATTGCAGGCAACGAAAGTGTGTGGGATTTCTGCGGCTTCAACTGCTCTACGAATGCTCACCTTGCCCGCAAAGATGCTCTTCGCTGGTTCGACAGCATTGACATGGTCAACATCGGTTCCAAATTCCGAAGGTAGAAATCTCTACATAAATATTAAAAGTATTGGTTAAGTATGTATTGAGTAGATCTAGAGCCAGCGAACTCATACTTGAGCCAACGGACTGTATCAAAAGTATTGGTTAATTATGATACTAAGTAGATCTAGAGCCAGCGGACTCGTACTTGCACCAACTAACCGAAAACGAATAAGCTAGAAATGATCCAACTTAGAAGATATTGGATCGGATTAATATTCGAAAAGGTCAAATTATACAATCAACTAGTCAACTGTATATGCATAAACAAAACTATAATTACCTTAACATTTCCCGCTTCTTTAATCGCTGCAATGAGCTTGAGTTGATCAGCTATCAGTTCACCACCTACCGTCGAGATCACAACATCGACTTGCTTGATTGCCTTCACTAAACTTTCATGATCATTGATGTCTCCCTGAAAATGGTTCAAGAAAATCATATATTAATTTGCCTTAGAAATGCCTTAAAATGGTCAAGAAAAGCAGGATTATCATCACACAAAGTAAAGTAAGGCTCTACTTACAATAAGAATAGTGGCACCAAGAGTTTTGAAGTTGTCTATGAGCTTGGATTTTTCTGGATGTGTGGTTGTGCCCTCTCTGACCAAAACATACGTCGGGTTTCCCTCTTTCACGCTCGCCTCTACGATGAACTTTCCGATGTAACCGGTCCCTCCGATGACCAAGATCTTGCTTTACTGTGCCATTGAGATATTGCCTGCCTTCAAAACTAAGTGGTTGATTTTACTTTTTTAATGAGAAGAGAGCTATGGAAGTTGATACATGGTATAGATGGTATATATAGAGACCATTATGTGATTATTATATTAAATAAAAATATTCTATTGGTGAGTAGTTGTCAATGATGAAGCTTTTTTTAAGGTTGCCACAATGCATAGAATGACAAGGTTGACCGTTAAAGATTAGTGGAGGGTGACAAAATGCAACCATCTAGAAAGAAACATGATTTAGAAAATATTATAAAATTAAGAAAATAGTATATATGATCAGATGGATTAATGTGTATAGCGAATTTTGTATCTGAAAGCATGATATCTATGAATTCTGTGTATAGCGACTTGAATTTTTAAGTAGTTTACGTTTATTAAGCGTGTTCCTGCTGGCCGTCGTGTATTCATATGTGTATGTTCCCATACTATTAAAATTAAAAACATTAATATATATATATTTTTTTTCTAAAGTGAACATTAGGGCCGTCCCCGAGAATGAGAAAAAAAATTTAGGCCTCATACGAGACAAAATTTAGGCCTCATCCTTATAATATAAAATCATTGGTTATATATCAAAAAACCACAATACGAGTGCTTTGAGATAGTTTTGAAAAAAACACTTATGTATACACGGTCCTTTGTCAGCCTTTGTTTTCCCCCTCTAGCTACTTATTTTTATGTTTTTAGGCGCTGAAGAGTTATTTGAATTTGAGAACGGGAAAAACAAAAATAATTAAAGTTTCAGTTATTGATGTTATGACACCAATATTACATTTTGATTTGGCTTTATAAACCCATTGTCAAGTTTATTCAAAAACAATTTTAGAAAAATCACGTACAAGGTTGCTCGGGGTTTTGAAAATTCCATCAGAGTTTTTTCCAATAATGCCTCTAGACAAAGGTTGAATGAAAAAGGGGGGAAAATATTTGGATTAATTATACGGAAGACATATGATAAGCAGATATGATATATTAGTAAGCCACTAAGTTTGATTTGAGTTAATATATATAATTTTAATGCTTGTGGTTCAATTTCTATCTCTACATCCAGGCCTTCTTCTTTGTTTAATTAAATTGGACTTGGACCTTAAATATTATATAAAAGCTACAAAAAAATCTTTGGGCCCTTAAAACGTTTGGGCCTCGTGCAGTGGCCTGGACTGCACTGCCCAAGAACCGGGCTTGGTGAACATGATCTGAAATAATTTTCTTTTTTTTATATATATTTTTTTCAAATTGTGTTTATTTATTTATGTCTTTCAAGTGAAATAGTGTTTTTTTCCTAATGATAATTTTTTAACAATAAGTCAATAATCAACCATACGTGATTATTATATACGTTTAATTAAGAATTAATAATTTAAAATGCCTTTAAACAATAGTAAAATACAAGGATATACGTAATCATGTAGAATGCATGACTTTATAGTGATTCAACATGTTTGTAATTAAACAATTCATTATTTTAAATCACATTAATTTGTTTGTAATACAATATTGGCCTTTAATCGTAGAAAGGAAAAATAAGAAACTTCAGAGATAATGCCGGGAGAATAATATAATGCAATTTTCCTGCGACCAATTTTAAAAACGGACATATTAAACAAACATAACTAGCACCTTAGGAAAAAAAAATACATAAACATAAGTGAATGTTTTAACCACTTGATTCACTTAAAACTGAATTTACTTTTCCTGTTAACGCAAAAAAAAAAAAAAAATGAGAAAGTAACAATACCGTTTCATTTCTTTGCTCGTTACACCAAAACTCCACAACTTCTTTATTTGAGGCCTTCATTTCCGTCCCATTAAACAATGAACAAGATCTTTAGGACGTTTAGAACTTGGAAGGTATAGGTATAACCTTGAAGAAACCGAAGATAATTAAAGGAACATCAACCCCTTTCTTATCAAGATTAACATGAAATCAAACAACTTCCATACAAAAATATTTACCTTTCTTGGAATACAAAGAATTCAATTTAAGACTTGTTACTACATTTGGAAGAACAACTGGTCAATAATATACCGAGTCACTTCATTTGTCACACCCTGACCAAAGGCGGCGGAACATGCCGGTGTGCAACTGATTGTCCAAAACACAAGACACTATTAAAGTGACAATATTTAATCAACTCATTTATTTCATAAATCAATAAACAATCACATAACTTGTTCATACAAAACAAATTGAATACAAGTAGACAAATATATATTGTTCATTTTGCTAATATCCTAATAGTCTTGATAACGTTTTTCGTCAAGTCCTCAAGTCAACAAAAGTCAACAAAAGTCAAACCTGTAACATTGCATAAAATAAAGTTTGTCAACACAAAAGTTGGTGAGCAATTTTATACTTTTGAACAATAAG
Organism: Bidens hawaiensis; assembly: GCF_021521415.1. Classification (NCBI taxonomy): domain Eukaryota; kingdom Viridiplantae; phylum Streptophyta; class Magnoliopsida; order Asterales; family Asteraceae; genus Bidens; species Bidens hawaiensis. Next base: position 33,836 of record NW_027492609.1, on the reverse strand, counting down.
TATATAATAGGAAATTCCACAACTTGTATACAAAATAATAAATAATAGCAACAATTTGGATAAAATGAGATCGCTAATAAGCATACATTAGCGACACTGTCTATAAGAGAATACCAAATAGATCGGATTTCCATGAGATCGTTAATAAGAATACATTAACGACACCTTGCTATAAGGGGATGCCAAATAATCTAGGATTTTATAGTTATCGTTAATAAGAATACATTAACGACACCTTGCTACAAGGGGATGCCAAATAGTTTAGGATTTATGAATCAACCAACCAAAAGCGGTAAACACATAAGCATATACGCATGTAGGCATAGAACACCAAATTGAGGATTTTATTTACGTAAAGTATACAATAAAGTTTGTGGTTTAAGACTCAAGTATAAAGCATTTAGTTTGAATAAGTATGCAATATCACCCCCAAAACGAAAGATGGAAAACGGGGTATGAAAAGTACTCATGTTCAAGTAACAAACTTGATTCGGTAAAATGACGAGTAACCGGAAGGATGAGGTTTAACGAGCAAAGTCTAGGTGAAAGGAAGTCTTTAAAGAATATAAATGATAAGAAATGCAACAATTTAAAGTGGAATATTGGATTTTAATAATCCCTATTGAATGGCATTGACCGATAATAATCTCTATTCATTTTATCGCCACTAGCGGTCCCAAATTCAAAAAAGTTGGTCCCCAATGGTCCCCCGTTAAAAAGGACTTAACGACGTTATACTTTATTCCGAATTGCTATTAATCGGAAGGAAGATACGAGTCGAATGATATAAAACTTAGCTCCAAACAATGATTTAAACAACTTAATTTTGGTTAATTGTAAGTTCAAACACCCGAATTGAAGCATTGCTGTAACACCCTTGGCAAACACAACATCATCCCACTCTTAGGCAAATCCCACATCGGCCGTGGACAAGAGAGATCCTTGGTTCATAAGTAAATGTCCTGCCTCTTCAACCATTAACGCGTTTTGGGCTTAGTTGGCTGTGGAGCACATGAAAACTCCACGGTTAAGCGTGCTTAGGTGGAAGTAGTACTAGGATGGGTGATCTCTTGGGAAGTCTCTATATGTGAAACCAAAAACAAATCCGTGAGCTCTTCGTGGGCAGAGCGGACAATATTGGTGGTGCGAGGGGCCGGATGTTACAATTTCTTCGTCATTTTGAAGCACTGTTTCGAACTAAGTTTTACACCAATCGACTCGTATTCTCCTTACTATCAAAAGACCTAAAACATTGGTTTGCAATTCAGAAAAACTATAACGTCGTTAAGTCATATTTAACGGGGGACCAATGAGGGCCAACTTTTTTGAATTTGGGACTGTCAGTGGCGATAAAATGAATACGGATTATTATCGGCCAATACCATTCAATAGGGATTATTAAAATGTAAAATGTTTAATGTAATCCGTATTCATTTTAAGCGATAAATATTTACATTTTAAGCGAGTGTTCGGTTTTGTCGGTCCAAACTTTGTTATAAGATCAAGTTGGATTCAACATTTCCAAGTACTTAAGAAAATAACTAAAATTAGTTTATGAAGTATTTTTAAAGGTTTATACAAGTCTTGATAGCTAAAAACACACTTGTGTGTCTTAAGCGAGTGAAAATCGGTTTAGTTCGGTTTGGTTCGGTTTCCATCTCACAATAAGTTCATAGATGGTTTCCACATGCCCAAATATCAAAGAACTTGTATAAAAATAAATGAAGATACTTAAGTTTTACAAACCAAAAGGTTAACAATAAAGTCTTTAAACGAAAGTTTGGTTTTCGGTTCGGATCTTGTTCGGGTTAAGACCGAGGTAAGATTCTACAAACCCATAACCATATAACTTATAAAAATGATTTTAGAAACTTAAATACAACAATAAGCATGTTTAAACAATTATTTAACAAAACTAGTAAACGGTTTACGGTGTGGAGCTATTTACGGTTAACCGAGGCTAGTCTCTTCAAACCCATAACCATAGAACTTCATAAATATGATATACAAACTAAAATAAGCAGAAGTTAAGCGTGGTTAGTAAGCAATAATAAATTTAGATGGTTAGATGCGGAAAATATATAACAAAGACCACGAAAGTCCTCCATGTAGCCTTGCCTTACGAGGCCCGACACTCAACCGACCGAGACTGGAAAAGTGACCACCAAAGGTACCAAGGGGTGTATATTATATATATGTTGTGCCATAAGTTATAAGTGTTAATATGTTAGTGAGAATCAAGTATTATGGTCAGTTTGACTTTTGAAAGTCAAACTACCAAGAACAAAGAAAACAACCATAAAGACTCTTGAATTTGAGTGAGAATATGAAATAAGAGCGGGGATGGATGTAGGAAAGGGTCTTGTATTTATGGGACAAGGTTTGGAGGGTTAAACAAGAGGTTTGGAGGGTAAAAACCGAGTTTTGGTCAAAAGAACAAACAAGAAAACATGGTTGCAGCTGCTGTCTGGAGGTGCCGTCGCGCCACACGACGCCTTAGGTGCTCCCCCATTGCGTAGCGCGATGGGGTGGATGGCCAAGAGTTTTCAAAGTTTCAAAATTGGCAGTTTTGGCCCCCGAAGTTCGTTTTATGTGTTTTAACGCGTTTTAAGGACCGAAAATGATGTTTTCAAGACCCAACAAGTGTAAAACAATATTGTAATATAAAATCCATCATTTTGATTATATCGAGGGTTTCGGTTTACAAAACGGGTCAGCTTACATAATAAACAAATACGAAACGAAAATACGATTGACTCGAAATTTACGAATGTCACATCATTAAAACTCTTCTACCCATCTAACTAACCCAGTGTATTCCCATGCCACCCGTGTCACCCCAAAAGATTCTGGACCGAATCCCCTCTCAAAGATTCTGGACCGAATCCCCTCTCATAATCACAGAAGACATGCAAAACAAGGACATTTAGTACACATGAAAGTGCCCTTGAAACTAAAATAATCAAAGTAGCCCGAACATCAATATAAAGCATTAAAGCTTTCCATTTCAAAAGTTTCATCTTGAACTTATCAATAGTTAACGTGTCCTTCAACCTAGCAAGAATCGCTCCCAACAGTGAACCCAAATAGATAAATGAAATCTTTTGAGATTTACACTCCGCATAGAAGCAAATGATTTTATAACATTGTAATAAACTCAAACACCAATAAGATTAGATTTATGAAGATTACTCTTAAATCTAGAATTCAAAAAGAAGCAGTTTGGAGTCCTCGGACAAATATTATCCTTATTTCTTAGACCATGCCCTAAGGACAATTTTTATTTTACAAAAACAGTTGCATTATGCGAAGTTACATTAGGCATAATGCAAACTTTTTGTCAGATAATGCAATTTGAAAGACATAGTATCAAACATAAAGGTTGCATCAGGTGTAATACAACTTTACTTAATACAACTGTTTTTGTAAAATAAATGTTGCGTTATACGAATTTTGTAGTAGGAGATAAATACAAGTTATCCCCTCCAACCTGAATACCCTTAAATAACTCTGTCTCCACATAGAGTCCCTCCATAACAAGAATAAACATTAATAAACAAAAATAAAAATGGTTTCCAGTCTTCATGTCTCAAACCCATATCATTATCATGTATGCTGAATTCGATAGATGGACCCCATTCTTCTAAACAGAAGACCCTACATAATTACGACATACCCTAATCCATCCAATCCATTTATGTCCAAATCTCAATAACTCCGCAACTTTTTCTAACTTGACCCAACAAATAAAGTCGTAAACTTTTTCTAAATCAATCTTGAAAGTCATAAAATATTTGTTTTCTAATTTTCTTTGAACTGGTCCACAAACTCATTCATTATAAGAGGACCATCAAACTGATAATCCTTAATGAAAGGTGATTACTCAAAAACAACTATCCATTACCTTAGTCCTTATATTATCAAAATTCTTAGCTATAATTTTGTAATAAACACATATTAAACTTGTATGTCTAAAGTCATTAACCCGCACTGATCAAACCAATATGTCTAAAGTCATTAACCAACATCAGACTCCTAAAACTTTCGAATCATAGTAATAAATGAGGAATTGCACCCATTCGGAACACAAGAATCGTTGAAGAATTGATGAACAAAGTTACACACATGCATCAACCCGGATTAAATCTCAAAGTTGCTTATATAGCCAAAGCTAACCCAGTCTGGTGCGGGAGATTTTTCTCTACCAAATGTCCAGACAACTTCCTTTATTTTCTTAATATATATAGAATTCAATTTCAAAAAAATTATTTGGGCATTCTCCAAAGACTTAACCATGGACTACTCCCCATCATGGAGATTTATCGCTACCACATACCCATAATAAGTAATTCAGGTTTTAAAAATGAACAAAATATGCATAGAAATTAAGATATGACATGTAAATACCCAACCATTACAAATGTGTAATTCAAATCCAGAAAACAACATCAGTCTTTCAACAAGGAAAAGTATAATCGTTAACAATGATTATTCTGATACATGAAAGTGATACTTTTATGCAATTTTAGCAAGATACTCATCAATAGTGGTGTATTTTATCTCTGGATAAAGCTCGCTAGCCTCAACACCAAACGAAGGTTCAATCTCGAAGTTTGTCCCGTCTCCATTAATCAATACAGAATGTGTTATGGACAAAAGAATGCTTAACCCAAATGGAGCCTCTGCAAGATAGCAACTTATTATTTTCCGACAAATATTTTTTTGAGTCAACTCGTTTTAATTAAACGTGTTCTAAGATCAAACTCACCTTGGATATTTTTGAGAACTTGTTCTTCAGGAACATATGTTTTCTCGAGGGTCTTGCCAATCTTGCTTTCCCAAATGGAAACAATTTCATTAAATGACAATGTGTTGCCCGGAGGTCTGAAAATCAATGTCTTGTTCAATGTACGCGGGTCATCTACTGCTTTGATGGTAGTCAAAGCTATATCTTCTTCTTTGACGAAAACAGCTAGATAGAAACAATATAAAGGCATTAATAAATTCGCTCTTAGTAGTCTTTCGGTATGATCTCTATACAAAGAACAGAATGATCTCTAAACAATGAAGTGAATATATCAGTTTTGATGTATACAACTATAAAAGTATTGCACCAGTATATTTATGCCTTCAGTTTTTTAGGATTTAACTTCGTTGTTTTTTTATGTTTTGACAAAAAGATATACATGAATACTATTTTGTATACTAAAATCGCTACGAATTCAATATGTGTGACTGACTGACTGGCTGTGTCTTTTAGAAGCCGTACACAATATGTGTGCCAAATTATCTTTATTATGAAAAGTACAAATTTTAAAATCCGATTTATATACACCCTGAAAGGTTGAGTCGACTCTGATTCTATGTACGACAGCCCTTTACTTTTTTGACTTACAGATTATGCGTTAATGAGTGTACCTTTGGGGTTTCCATCTCCGAGGATGGTAATCTTCTCTCTAGGGGCGGTGTATGTGTCCATTTGCCCCAAGTTTGGTAAAAAGTAGCCTGCAAAACCATTGCAGGCAACGAAAGTGTGTGGGATTTCTGCGGCTTCAATTGCTCTACGAATGCTCACCTTGCCTGCAAAGATGCTCTTCGCTGGTTCGACAGCATTGACATGGTCAACATCGGTTCCAAATTCCGAAGGTAGAAATCTCTACATAAATATTAAAAGTATTGGTTAAGTATGTATTGAGTATATCTAGAGCCAGCGGACTCATACTTGAGCCATCGGACTCGTACTTGCACCAACTAAACGAAAACGAATAAGCTAGAAATGATCCAACTTAGAAGGATATTGGATTGGATGAATATTCGAAAATGTTTAATTATACAATCAACTAGTCAACTGTATATGCATAAACAAAACTATAAGTACCTTAACATTTCCTGCTTCTTTAATTGCTGCAATGAGCTTGAGTTGATCAGCTATCAGTTCACCACCTACCGTCGAGATCACAACATCGACTTGCTTGATCGCCTTCACTAAACTTTCATGATCATTAATATCTCCCTGAAAATGGTTCAAGAAAATAATATATTAATTTGCCTTAGAAATGCCTTAAAAGGGTCAAGAAAAACAGGATTATCATCACACAAAGTAAAGTAAGGCTCTACTTACAATTAGAATAGTGGCACCAAGGGTTTTGAAATTGTCTACGAGCTTGGATTTTTCTGGATGTGTGGTTGTGCCTTCTCTGATCAAAACATAAGTCGGGTTTGCCTCTTTTGCGCTTGCCTCTACGATGAACTTTCCGATGTACCCGGTCCCTCCGATGATCAAGATCTTGCTTTTCTGTGCCATTGAGATATTGCCGGCCTTCAAAACAAAGTAGTTGGTTTTACTTTTTTAGTGAGAAGAGAGCTATGGAAACTGATACATGGCATAGATAGTATATATAGAAATCATTATGTGATTATAATTATATTAAATAATATAATATACTTTTGGTGAGTTGTTGTCATCGATAAACTTTTTTTTTTTTTTTAAGATTGCTACATCCAAATGCATCGAATGATAAAACTGACCGTTGAAGATGAGTAGTGGATGACATCATGACAAACGCAACCAATGGTATCTAGAAAGAAACATGATTTATTAAAAATTTAAGATACTGATTTTGAATGAATTAGTAAGCGAAGACTACGCGTAATATCTATGAATTTGTGTATAGCGACTTGAATTTTTAAGTAGTTTATGTTTTATCAGTCGTGTTAGTGCCATCGTGTATTCAATAATTTGTGTATGTTCACATATATTATTAAAATATATATACTAGTTTTGCTAAAGGGAACATGATTTGAAATAATTTTTAATTTGTATTTGTTTTCTCCGAAAGTTATCGCTAAACATTACAAGTATGTATACCAAATTCTTTATTTTTCGTCCTAACCCTATAAATTCTAATTTAGGTCATTCTCTTAAACAATAAGTCAATAACATTAATAAATCTACCTTTTGGTCTTTTATTAAATTTCGTAACATAACATTTGGTTTCATAGTGATTATTCTAAATGCCTGATTGCGAATTAATTATTTAAAATGCATTAAAAAATAGTAAAATACAAGAATATGCATAATGTAGATGCACGGCATTCAAGTCATTCCACATATTTATAATTAAACAATTGATTAGTTTAAATGGCATCTTTTGTTAATATAATACAATATTTTGTAACTAAATCATTAAAAGAAAAAAAAAACCTTAAGGGATAATGCAATGAGATACCAATATGTTTCGTGGCACATTGACAAAGACACGACCTTTAAAAAAATAACTAGAAGGTTTTGTTTCAAGTATCCCAAGTGACAGAAATTCGTCATTGAAGAAAAAAAAAGATAACGCAATGAGAAAGGGAGAACAATTATTTGTAATTTTCTCCATTATTTTGAACAATATTTTATAATATTCCTCCATTATTTTTAACAACGAACATTAAACAAACATGACTAGCAATAAACATTTCAATTCTTTGCTAGTTAGACCAAAACAACCACCTCATTCGTATATTTGAAACAATTTTCAGACCATTTAGAACTTGGAAGGTGTTAGATATGACGCTTGGTTTGATTTTTTTTTTAAATGGCTTGTTTAATGGAGAACATGGGAATAAAGACCGTTAGGTACAATTAGGGGAATACTTACGGCTTGTTTACTCGTTGAGAGTTAGTTAAAATTCTCTCTCGTTTGTATAATTCATTTTCTTACGTTCTTGTTTCTCTGTATTCGTAACCAATAAACAATCGTTTGCCTTAATTCAATTTCATGTGTTCATTGTTAATTCATGATATCAAATCGTTCGTATCATTAGTGTGTTGGGGATTTCTACAATCGTATATCTTAGAAAAATCTAACAGTCGTGAAACACTTTCATATCTAAACTATTTGTTGGTTTCCAAATGTTTTGACCGGATAAAACTTAGATTGAGTGCAAGAATCAAAATGGACATTGAGAGAGTTTTTGAACCAGAGAACATATCGTATGATCAAACTACGTTATATTAGGGTTGTAGGTCCTATGCGCGGATCAAACAACACAATGACTAGTCTACTTGGATCAATCTCAACATTAGCTAGCGGAAATCACTAGTGAGGAACCGAGATCTCAGATCTTGTTTGGTTGGCTTATTACCGGAAATAGAAGAGATAAAGGAGTTGAGTGAGAGTTGGTATTAGGATAAGGTTGTAGTTTTTCGAAAGGTTATTTGTGCATGAGAAGCTTGCACTATTTATAGTACAAGTCTCATGCATCTATCTTCATTACCAAAGGCCAAATGGGCTAGATTACATGACCTTGGCCCCAAACATACAAAGCAAACAAACCGACTAGCTAACTAAAATAAAAATTACAACATGAGTAAATACAAATGACTATTGAACAAAACATGACCTTACAATCTCCCTCTAGTCTTTAGTGTTTAGTCTTTTAGCCCTTGTCTTCAGTCGGTCTTTAGTATTTAGTCTTTTAACACTTGCTTTGTTTAGTTTTACAACGGATTTCATAATCCATTTCCCTAAGCTGTAAGGCCCCGTTACCGGTGCCTCACTTTTGATTTTGGATTTACTCATAAACACAGTTCTAAATATCAGAGTTAATCAAAACTTTACGTGGAATATAAAACTTCAACATAACATATTATATAACTTTCCAATCTTGTCTTAACAAACATTCATAGTCATTCAAAAACAAAACATAGTCTTTAAAACATCACATCATTTCCTTGAGATGCCAGTATCTTCAATTTCATGCCATGTGTCCTCATCAAGCGAGCTGCCTTATCCTACTCACATGCGTGCATACTAAAAGTCAGCTACGCTGAGTAAGTTCTAGTTAATCAGATAACTTACTTTGTGTATACATATACGTGCCCGAAGGTACCCATTACATACTTAACCTGTTCATCATACGTCCATATACATTCACAACTAACCTTACATTATAAAGAGCATTTCACCCTACATACCTCGGATATTATTAGGGTCCAGTGCCCTACATCCTCGGATATTATTAGGGTCTGGTCTCCCTTCTTCCTCAGATATTATTAAGGTTCGGTACCCTCCATCCTCGGATATTGTTAGGGTCCGGTCCCCCTTTCTTCCCTACTATCATGCCATACATTTCCATATATATATATATATATATATATAATTATAAGTTTCATACTTAGATACATCATTCATTCATCATATACAACAATCATATCATCAAACCATCACCTGGCAGTACATGCAATATCCCAAGATCATTCACGCACCCACAAGCACTCATTCATACATAAATCATATAAGGTATACACTTACCACTTATGGTAAGTGTATTAACTAATCACATCGAGTATTCACACAGCCCCGAAAACATAACAAGGAATGGGGCTAGAAACTCACCTGGATCATGTTTCGCTCTCCGTTGATCGTTATCCCTTTCTTTAATTGAGCTCTGCTAACTGTATATGAGTTACACGTATCAATACTTGTCCTAATTGTATTGCTCGTATTACAGCCAAAATGGCTAAGTCTGATATAATCTAATGGTCTTGTTTTAGATTACAATTACTTAGAATATTTCATTCCTAAAACACTTATCATTTTCAATTACCCTTGTTCACTGGATTACAATTGTGTTCAAGTGTTTCTAAGTACTCGGGTCATCATTGCATGACAACATGCATATTGGTTTTGGGTATTGTGTGTTTTCAAATCTACAATGTAACCGAGTGTACACTTGTAATTGAATTGACATTGTGATCGAATCATACTTTGTATTCGGATGACTCGTTATAATCGAGTCCTCAATGTATTCAATCATTAAGAGTGTAATCGAAATGACCCTTGTAAAAGAGTCTCCTTTTGTAATCGAATCTCTTTATTGTATTCGAGTTAAGGATTGTAATCGGATTGAGATTCGTAATCGATTGTATTATTGTAAGCGAAAATCCACTTGTAATCGATTACATTATTGTAACCGAGTTGAACCATGTAATCGAATACAACAAAGTAAGAGAATATGGATTTGTAAGCGAATGAACACATGTAATCGATTAGACTTGTGACCGAGTTGATCTAATGTAAGCGAGTTACCAATGTGATCGAATACAACAAATTAAACGAATCAACCCATTGTAATCGTTAGAATCTTGAAATCGAACGAGCTGGTCTTTATTTAAGTATTAGGTCATGGTTTGGTCCTTTATCATCGTTATCTTTGCTTGCTTTAACCCTAACACCTTGTTATGGCTCGGTATGGACCATAAATGTTTCCCTAACCGTTCTCGGCCAAAACTTAACCCGGTTAACCATAAAGTTTGAACCTTTATGGCTAAAAATGTTTAAGGCTAGATCTAGGGTTTCTTTTATGAACCATACTTATCCATTAGTTCGTTATGTCCATTTTAATCATCAAGTTTGCGACTTTATGACTTATCTAGCCCCGATCTACTCTAGGGTTTAGTTTCATAACAATCCGTTCATAAAAACATAACCTTTAAAGATAAAGAACATACCTTTACTCGTTTTTTGGCTGTGGTTTAGCTTGGTTATGAACTACAATCTTGTATCTTGCTTGCATATCAAAGATTTATCAAGATTTAGGCTAGGTTTGATCTTGGATCTTCTTCTTTCTCTCACGGCCGTAAGTTTGTGTGTGTATGTGTGTGTAGAGAATAAGATGGAGAGAAATGAGGTTTTAGGGTTTTAGGGAAGTTTAAGAGAGTATTTATACTCTCTTAAGCCCATGGACCTAAGACCCATCTCATCCCTTATTCCATTTTTTCCCACCCAAGTCCATACTCCTTATCATTTTTAATACTAATTAAATATTAGCACACGTTCACAACATAACTTTCCTTTATGTAATATTATAAAAGTGTAGGATGTTACATAAACAGTATAAGTACTCAAAACATTCCTCATATACGATCTATATACTATTAAAGTAATACAATTTCATTTGTCATTCACTTAACATCTACCTATACTATTAAAGTAATAAAATTTCATATGTCATTCAGTTAGACCATCTACATAGGTTGTCAAGTGTACATGTTTCCATTTTTACAATTTTTCCTTCATGAATGATAACATAAAAATATGTTGTTGGTGAGATCCGAACTCACTACCTTGTATTTAAAATGTTTGTAGCTTACCAACTCAACTAAGATGAATTGATGTTAGTATTATCTTTTTCTTAATTTGTATATATTCACAACCTTCCATTTTGATTTATTTTAAAATACAAATAACAATTATTCTTACTAATATATGTGTTTTAGGAAATTATTTATATCTTATGAATCCGTAAGATATGTTATATATATATACAGGGGATGGTTCAAGAGAGAAATGATATTATTGCAAGAAATGTAAGAAATGAATATGAACCACTAGTTTTGTTTTAAGTTTCAAATGCTTAAATCTAAATAAAGAAAATATTAATTATTCTCTTTCTTCAATTAATATAACTAGTAAACTATAATACTTATCTATTTAATTAATATAACTAATTAAATTATTATAATTAGAAAATATTAAGAACTCATTTATTTTTTGAATTTTTATCCTACACAAGTATAATTTATTCATACATTAAAATTTCTTTCTATCCAAAACTAATTTCTTCCAACTCAATATATTAATATCCATCAACACATACTTACATTATGATAAATAATACCAAAAAACTATTATACATGTGTTTGTATTAGATATCAACAAAAACATACAACCTACACAAAAACGTATAATCTACACTTGTTCTAAGAATAAGACAACATATAACCTACACACGAAAAACATTTTACATACACACAAAATTCATCATCAATAAAATACACACGCACACGAAAACATTTAACCTACACACAAAAAACATATAACCTACACACGGAAATTTTATCTTACACAAATACAATTTATTCCTACATTAGTTTCTTTTCAAAACCAATTTCTTCAAACTCAACATACCAATATCCTTCAACACGTAGTTACATTGTGATACATAATACAAAAAATTATCTTACACATATTTGCATTAAATGTCAATAAAAAATATACAATCTACACAAAAACATATAACCTACACTTGTTTTAAGAATAAGAAAACATATAGCTTACATACGAAAAACATATGACCTACGCATGTGTATGGTATGTGTATCTTTGTGTAGTTTATATAATTGTTGATGTCAAATTACATATGTAAGCTATATACTTTTTGTATGTTGTAAGTTTTTATTGCTCAAAACAAGTGTATGTTATATAACTTTGTGAAAGTTGTATATTAATTGTTTACATTTAATGGACACATTTATATGATATTTTTTTATTATTATTTATGACAATAATTTTTATAGGCATGCTAATTTTTATAGGCATGAAATTAAAAAAAAGTAATTTCCACTCATTATATATGCTAATATAATGAGTGGAAATTATTTTTTTAATATAAAGAAATAGTATTATATGAATAAATTGTATTTGTGTTGAATAAAATGAAGAATGTGTAAATAAAAAATAAAACTAAAGTAGTGCTTTTATCTTTTTAATTATTATAGTTAAATTAGCTAGATATATTAATTAGAGAGAGATTTATTATAGTTATATTAGTTATATTAATTGGAGAGAGATGGTGCATTTATTGTTATATTTACATTTTTTTATTTATTTTTAAGTATTTAAAATTTAAAAAAACTAGTGGTCCATATTCATTTCTTTCAATAATATCATTTCTTTCTTGAACTTAAACATATATATATATATATATATATATATATATATATAGGTTTGATCAAATACAAATGAAATTAACGTGCTAAACGTGAGAATCAATTAGAGTAATTATATATACAAGTAGAATAATTACGTAATTACTCTATGATGTAATTACGTTATTACTCTACTTATATATATAATTACTCTACTTGATTCTCACGTTTAGCACGTTAATTTAATTTGTATGTTAACCTTCCCATATATATATAACTAAATTATAATTAATATTTTATGTAATGGTAATTATATTACGAAAAATATTAAAATACAAACAGAGAAAAAAATGAGAAATATGAGAATGTTATGTGCCCTAAAAATGTTCAAGAAAAATAATAAAAAAATTCATAATTCAAAATATAAATAAGAAACAAAAAAAACTAAAAGTGTCATCCGTCTTTCTTGATAAAAACCCAAAAAGACGATTTCGAAAAAAAATACCCAATAACGAAAAAAACACAATGTTAAATAAAAAGGACATAATAGATCACAAAATATAACGCAATCGTGAGCAAAATATAAAACAATGTTAAGTAATATAACACAATATTAAGAAAAAAAAAGACACAATATTAATGAAAAATGTCATAATCGATGACGAAAATAAACAAAAAAATACAATGATATATAAAAGACACAATAATCATTTTCCTCAATATTATTTTTTTTTTGTTTTTTTAGAACCAAGAAGACCGGGGAACATTTTTGTTTTTGTTTGTTTTTAATTTTTTCGTTATTCTTTTTTAATTTTAAGTTATAATTCTTTTTATTTTTTAAAAAAGTTTTCTTATCCCCCGTATGTTTTTCATCCTTCTCATTGTTTTCTTCTTATATAAAACTAGTGTGTTTTCTTAGCGCACGTTGCGCAAGAAACTTGATAACGGGGTCGAGTTTTTAAATGCAAATATATAAATATATCATAACGACTATCACCTCAATAAAAAATTATTTATCTAAGTATAAAAAATTGGTTTGTATCATTTCGGCTCCTTACAATATCATTATGGTACTACACTCACTATATAACTTACAATAAAAAATATTATATTTTATTGCGAACACAATTTCATTTTCAACTAAAGTTATATACTTTATTGTGAAAACACATTCGTTCATTCGTTTTAACGGCGCTACATAAATGAAATAAACATGTCGTAATGACACACTAAAAAATCTAAAAAAAAAACTTAGTATGGTGGTCATAAAAAAGATCATTAACTTAAATATACATATATAATAACAAATTATGGAACATATTAAAACCATGAATACTTTAAGGGTCAAAATTAATCAAAGTTTGGCAAAAAAAAAAAAAAGAAAATACTTGTAGGTTCCCAGCCGGATCTACACGAGATATCTCGTTCTACGTAGGTGCGAAATCCCTACGTAAGACGTTACGAGCGTAGAAGACGATACGAGTTAACACAATCGATCACACGTTACAATAAACAAATACTCGTTATATTGCAACCTTAAACACGTGATATCAATCACTGATTACAGGACTCTCTGACTCGTAAACTCGAAATAACAAAACTTCTTAATGTTTGTTGCTTTTGATTAAGTCGTAACCTAATCAATATATAACACGACAACTTCGCCTGGCATGTTCAGGCGAAGTTGTCCCTAACTTCGCTTGTCTAACAAGTTCGCCTATATAAGCGAACTTGTTAGCTAACTTCGCTTACATCAAATACAAAACATTACAAACTCGATTACAGACACTAGACACTGAACTACTGACATCATGCACCAACAGACTCCCCATTGGCAGTAGCTTCATCTCTTTATCTTCAAGCACGTGTCTTGTAATCTTCAACAATCTTGAATCTTCATCTTTAAGCATTCACTCCTTCTCGTACACATACCGACACAACTCTTTGATATTTCCTCGCTTCGTCTTTCCAAGCAGGAATATAAAAGATTTTCTTCTCATTCAGCACCTGCAGATCAGCTCGAGACAGGTTCACCAGATGCATCGGATCATAGACTCTCAGCAGCTCTTGTTCATCTTCATCTTCCATCACTGCTTCAGCTGTCTCACAATCTACATACCACCACTTCAACTCTTTGAGCACATCCTTGGGCATTTGTTTCATCGGCACTTCTTTCAAACACCGGATCGATTTATACTTCATAATCATCCAAGGCTTGCCATCTGCTCTCAACCCTCTATCTTTATCTTTGATAAGTTTACCCTTCTGTGGTTTCAGCAGCTCGAACTTCTTTTCCTTTATACTCTCCTTCCATACTATCTTCCCAATGACTCTAGCCATGTTGTCATCACTTCGATTTATCAATCCCAATCTGGCTAAGTCTTTCACTTCACACTCTGGCAATGTGTTCAACGATCTCAACAATCTTTTGAAGTACTGAACGCCATCATACCTTTTAATCACGAAGAGCCTCAACTGCTCATCGTATATCCAACAAATAATCCCCTTTCTCGCTTCAGCATAGCCTCTAATGTTGTAACTCTTCTTAAACATTGTAGGGACCGCTGGTTTCTTCGTTTTGACGAACCACTGAGCATAGCCTTCTTTCCATCTAGGCTGCTCTTCCCATTCAGTCTCATCATTCCCATCTCTTTACTCATATCTGCGTTATCGACTTCTGGAATCTCATGCTCTACATTCTCTTCTACTATCTCTCCCTCTTCTATCTCATCATCAATCACAATCTGTTCACCAATCTTCTCTATCTCATCACTCGGTAATGCATCATCATCACACATAAAGTCATCATCCATCTCCTCAACCTCCACTACCACCAAATCATCACCACCAGCTGCAGTTGTCGACTCCCCCTGAGTTGTGGAAGTCCCAAGAGCTTATACAGTTCTTGGCAACTCACCACCTGCACCTTTCGATGCATTGGGATCATCGTCTCGATCATTTCTCCTCTTGGTCCTCAACTCATCGCCTTTACAGCTTGTCTCCCCCTGAGATGCCAAGAACTCCTTCAGAGCATCTATGATTTTTCCATGTTCTACCAGCAGGGACAACTGCATCTGATTCTCTGCAACTAGGCGTTGAATAGCCTGGGTCTGGATAAGATTAATCCTTGACTGTTTTGCCACGACCCGTTTAAGTGCTGCTATTCGTTCTGAGTCTGATAAGGTTGCATCGAAATCAAACCTCAGATGTGATATATCTTGAGTGTACTGAGGAGGGATTTCCGATGTAACCGGGACCTCAGAAGTAGACGTAACCGCAGGTGGTATCGTCACCGATAACCCTGCAGTGGCCACAACCGTCGACTCAATAAAATGTGCCACAACCTCCGTTGGAGTAAGAGTTGGAGGTGGCAACGAGACAATCTCCGGAGCCGATAGTTGAAATGAAGTGAGTGGGAGGCCAAATGAGGATGAGATAGCCACCACGGGAATGTCCGTGGCGCTTGGCCTTGTAACCTGTAATGATGAGGGAACCATTGTCATACCGGACAGTGCGGGTAGGGTGAAACGTACCACCCTCGAGCTCTCACCAGCTCCCGATCCTGCACCTATCCGTTCCCTTCTTGATCTGCGAATCAACTGTTGAACTTCTTCTTCATAGTCTGACTCGCTATCATCATCAGTTCTCTTCCTTTTCCCATGAGTCCGTTCATGTGTTACCAAAATCCGTCTTGCTTCGGCCACTTCATCATCAGAATCTGAGCCAGCCACCGTTGTAGCTGCCCTAGTAACATTCACACCCGAAACATGTGCAACAGAGACTTGCACAATCTCCTATGGATCAACCCTCTCCATGTCAAAAAATCCTTGACCGCCAAACTCTGCGTCAAGGTCAACGTTCTCCTCCGGTGACACAACAGGAGCAGCAGGTAAAGCTTGAGGTGCTCCTGCCTGCCGGGTCCCGAAACTCGTCCCCACGAGCAGGCACATACCCCGGGTTGATTAAGTACCCGAATAGTGGAGTATGTCGAGGACGGAGCTCAGGTTTGCTCCTCGCACTGGAGGATCTGCATTGGGCAAAGATCCTTTTGCTCACACTTTCTACGTATCGGATTGGTCGGCGCTGAGGTAGCGTTGGAGCAACATGATTCAAGATCATTTGGAGAAATCTTGGATACATGATAAATCTCTCACGCGCCACCGCTCTTCTTTGTCGATCGATCTCGTAGAAGACCATCTGACTAAAGCTGTAACGCTTATTATAAGTCAGAGCAGTCATTGCCGACTGCATGGTCGCGCCCATGCCATCAGTGCCCGCCTTTCTCCCTGACATGCAAACAATCATGACATGCATGAGAAAGCGCCACTGGTCAAGCAAAAATCCCTTCCTTCTCTGGGTATCTCCCAAGGGACCTGAGTATCCCATCCTCAAAAACGCTCCATCACGGAAAGGAGCTACAAAGTCTGTCGGGTCATCCCTAGTCTCATCTCCAAAACGTAAAGCCGCCAGATCTATTCAGATGAGAACTGAACAATGTGATTGTTGACTGTTGCTCGCATCACCGGGGGCTCGACCCTACAATCATATTCCACGGTCTGCCAAAAATCCTCAATGTTGGGTAAGGATATCGGCAGAGTTGTCGTAATCGCGTGGAATATACGCGAGCGTAATAGGAACGTGATGATTTCACGGAAATCATCAACTCCGCTCGCCTCCGGGTCTAATGTTATATACATGTTGTGACCCGGGAAGAACTGTCTCTGGTTATCACCACCGTCATCACCGCCTGCACCACCTATAGCAGCCATATCTGCACCAAAAAGACTAAGTTAGATAAGCGACAAAGCAAATCACAAGTTCGCCTGTTACCATGAGCGAAGTTGTGATCTTTTCAGTATAGGCGAAGTTAAAGGTGGGGCGAAGTTGGGAAACAACTTCGCTTCAACTTTAACTTCGTCTGTTAACTGTTAAGTAAAAAAGTCCAGGCGAAGTTAATGGTAACTTCGCCTAACCACAACATCGCCTCATAAACTGTTTCAAAAATAATTATCAGGCGAAGTTAAACCTCAGGCGAAGTTACGGACAACTTCGCCTAAACTGTAACTTCGACGAATATGAAACGGCATCAGTTAGGTTTATCGAACGACGTGATTTGGTCAATTTTGAGCTTGCGGATCTCGTAAAACTTGATTTAATGACGATTTAGACGATTAGATTGATTATGAACACGTAAAGATACGTTTGAAAATCGGTTGTTAAGGGTTCGAAAAAACGAGGACGTGAATCGGTTCGAATCGACCGATGATAAACGTTAATGAACATGATTAATCGATTCGATTACCCTACACACCTTTAAACACGGATTAGAATCGAAGGAAGAGAGAACACAGAAAGATTGATAAGTTCGCTGTGGGTTTAGAGGTTAAGTTCGCTGAGTTTTGAAAATAATGAACCAGTTTGACCTTTAATTTCCTTTATATAGGGTCAAAATTATACAGGCGAAGTTGTGGATAACTTCGCTTAATGCAGGCGAAGTTATGGACAACTTCGCCGGTATTAAAATTTTCAAAACAAACCCCTATAATTTGAACAATTTGCAATTAAGTTTTAAAAACAACCTTTAATGTGTTAACTGATACGATCAAGACCAAGTAACCAGATATAAAATCATACAACTACATAAGTAGAAAAATTTTAAAATTTAAAGTACACGGGATCAAATTTCAGTCTTGATAGGGACTACCATGTTTTAGAAAAGATCCGAACAGGAATCATACTAACTACGTGACTGTCACACAGATCCGTGTTCAGCTTTATTATGACATAAAGAGACAGGTTGTAAGCAGGTAATTAACTTAAAATGGTTTTCATCGTTTATGTGATACGGGTTAGGTTCAATTAAGCTCAAAACTTAAGTGGGCAACAACTCAGAGATTATGATACCTCCTATCTATTCTCAAAGCGTATTTGGCTTTCCCCAAGTCACCCCGAGTTGACCTCGACCCGTAGTGTCTGATTAAATAGTAAATGCTCTTCGATCGTCAGACTCTTCTTCCCGTTCTCTATCTTGCATCTTGATTGAGAAGTCTTATCATTATGAACTCTATAATGTCTCAATAACTCACATATTTTTTTTAAGTATTTACACAAACTTCAGATAAACTACTGCAAGTCCCGAATCTGGATCACTGCAGTTTCTTGACACGCTATCTTCACGGGAATCAGAACACTCACGGGCTCGTGTATGACTGGGTAATCGCTTTTCTGCCTATCATTCGGAAAGATTATATGGAGACATGCACAATTGTTAAGAAGTTTCCACGTAAAATCGAGTAGATTTAGTTAGTATCACTTCTACTTTTACGCACCATAAAAAGCTACCATGACATACAATGACTGTTCTAAAGTCTTTTAGGCCTAATAACTTCACTAGTTAAGCACACAGAATCAGTATATCTATCACTTTCCAAGGTTGGATCAATTTTCTGTTAAACATAGTAAAGGAACTTCTTACGAAGTAGTAGACTTGAAAAATAATTTCATCTCCCATTTCGGTGGGAGAGCATTAAGAAGCTTTTCAACAATTTCATCTTCTTTGTAAGCAATTGAATAATTGTTGAGTTCGGTCATCAGATGATAATATCTAGTGATGATATCATCAAGTGATTCATTCTTCAAGTACTTGAAGACCGAGAATTGGGTTTTAAGTAGTTTAATCTTTGAAGCACGAATTCCCACATTACCCTCAAAACGGTTTTCAAGAGCTTCCCAAAGCTCTCTAGCAGTCTTATACTTTCTGAAGGTGTGTAGAATCTCTTGTGGAAGAGCCATAGTAATGCAGCATGAGCTTTGCTTTCAGCCTCATACATTTTCTTCTCTTCTTCTTCCATCTCTTTGTATTTCTTTATCTGATCACGACCCTCATACTCAGCAGTAGGTGGAATGTAACCATCTTGTATGCATACCCACATCTTAGCATCTTGGTACTTGACATATTGTTCAAAACGATCTTTCCACGCTACATAATCGGTTTTCTTAAACATCTTCGGTGCCTTTGTAGCCGAACCCGCTTCAACTTCCATCTTAACTAGTTCCGTAATGTTGATTGAAGACATCTTTCACGAAACACACAGAAACCCGAAAAATAAAAATTTTATTTTTAACAGTACTGTAGGCGAAGTTGTGGATAACTTCGCTTAAGTCTGAACTTCGCTGATTCTGAACTTCGCTTTCTTTTTAAATTCGCCTGATTTGGCGAAGTTGTAAATAACTTCGCTTAATGTAAGCGAACTTGTGAAGTAGGCGAAGTTGTGGGTAACTTTGCTGATACAGGCGAACTTGAGAAGGTAGGCGAAGTTGTGGATAACTTCGCTTAACCTTATATCTTCGCTGAAACCCTACGAACAGTGACGGCAACTTCGCCTGATGAACACGATGAATATGCATGTTAGATTTCTGGATTTTACGAGGTTTGTGAAGGTGTTATGGGTTGTTTATGATTGTAGGAGGTGAGTATAACACAAAAACTCAGAAAACTCGTCCCGCGAATAGTCGAACGGAACGATATCTATACCCGCGTGATAATCCTGAACCACACAATTGAGCAAAAGCTCTGATACCAATTGTAGGTTCCCAGCCGGATCTACACGAGATATCTCGTTCTACGTAGGTGCAGAATCCCTACGTAAGACGTTACGAGCGTAGAAGACGATACGAGTTAACACAATCGAACACACGTTACAATAAACAAATACTCGTTATATTGCAACCTTAAACACGTGATATCAATCACTGATTACAGGACTCTCTGACTCGTAAACTCGAAATAACAAAACTTCTTAATGTTTGTTGTTTTTGATTAAGCCGTAACCTAATCAATATATAACACGACAACTTCGCCTGGCATGTTCAGGCGAAGTTGTCCCTAACTTCGCTTGTCTAACAAGTTCGCCTATATAAGCGAACTTGTTAGCTAACTTCGCTTACATCAAATACAAAACATTACAAACTCGATTACAGATACTAGACACTGAACTACTGACATCATGCACCAACAATACTTGAGATCAAATTATAACATTTTAGAACTTTATAATAGCTAATTTTATATAACTAAAAATTAAGGTACTAAAAGTGTACAAACTTGAAATGTACTGTAGCTGCCATGTTTCCTTTCATATATTAGTATAACTAGATTAGTTACCCGTGTAGCACACTGGTTAAAGTAAATAATTTTTTTGTTAAATAATAACATAATGTGAAATACTAAAAAAATGTATCAAATATATAAAGATATATTATACGGTAAAAAAAATTACACATTACGCAATTTGGAAGTAAAAAGTTGTTAGAAAATTTATAAATCATAAATTATTTCTTTGTTATTTTCTATATCAAAACTTGGTTGTAAATGTCTACTTTTTTAAACCAACTCGTAGATCAAAACTCATTCTAATCTTAAACTATTTTGACATGAACAATGTTTAATACTTTAACCGGTTAAAGAAACCCACCCGTTTCATATTGGTTACTTATAAAAATCTAGTATTAATAACTAATGCAATATATTTTATATTAATTAAACAAATTAACATATTTATGATGATATTAATTTTTTTAAATTAGGATGGAATTATTAAAAATTGAAAATAAAATATTAAAAAGAGAAATGTATTTAATATGAGAGAGAGAAGAGGGAAAATTTTGTAAGGATCAATATAGTGATTACAAGTAGCATTTAAAATGTTTTATTTATTAAATAGTATAGATGGTTAAAGTTGTTTTAGAGTAATTTTTTTTACAACAACATTAATATTTTTTCAGAGCAAATTATATTGACAGATGAGTGGGTTATTTGTTTTTGAATTTCATATAGGTTATATATTTTTCTCTCTATTTTTTACTGAACCATATTTTTTTTCCTTAACTTTATATGATTGTTAGTGTTCTTAAAATAATCGATTTATTATGTTCTTCGTCACAACCTGATCCGAAAACGACTGATCCAAAAAATTCTAACATTTGGTTATGAAAAATCTGATCATAAAAAAGAGGACCTCATTAGACAAAAATCTTACGTCCGCCATTGATTTTATTACCCCATATCTACCAAACAAATTATGAAGTGTGTGATATCGTGGCTAAACTAATCTTTAACTGTTATGTACTAAATAAAAATAAAAATAAACCAAGCATTTGTTTACTTGTCTAATTATTATTAATAAATAAAATTGTACTTTTTAATGAAAAAAATAAACAGTTAATTTAAGATATATTTAGTATTGTCAAAATAAATGAAACGTGCACTTTTGGGATATGAAGGATAACGTGACCGAGAAACCGTTTTATAAATAGAAAATGTTCTTTAAACCGGTATATTTAATCTTTGAAAAAGTTGATCATGCATATAATTATGTATGATTTTAATCCAATTTAAACACTTTTGTTGCTAAATATGTTAATTGCGTACTTGATTTGGTGTTTTAATAAATAAAATTGATCTTAATATTCCGTTGGCGCAAAATTTTATTCAAAAGCGTTATCATTAACTGCAACATTCGCTGCCACTACCACCAATCTCGTCATGCCGTGACCTTCCCTTCTAGTTGTTTGCTTTCGAATGACAAACTTTCTTAAATATTTTGGATTCAATCTCATCCTATGTACGTCTATATAGAGCGTTAAAATATTTGTACCACTAACAAAGTACATTACTTTCAAAGAGAGGATCCAAATAGCTTTTTTTATTTACCGGATTTCATTACAAGCAAAGCAGCTGAAGATGTGGAAAGAGTTACTTATGATGGTGATTGCAAAATTGTTGGTGGCTGCCTACACCATATCCTACAAATTAGCTGAAGCTGAAAGAATGGAACTGAGCATATTAATTTGTTATCGATTTTTATTTGCCTCGGTTATAATGTGTCCCATAGCCCTATTATTGGAAAGGTAAATAATAATAATAATAATAATAATAATAATAATAATAATAATAATAATAAAAAAGAAAGCACTGTTTTATCATTTTATAATCTAATATAAAAAAATATTTTAATTTCGATAATTGTCCGAATAACCGTAAATAGGTCAAAATTGTTAGATCAAGGCTTCATACCTAATTTAACAAGCAAACAAATAAAACCCAAATTCTATTTCTTATTGAAAATTTTCTTTTTTATAACTTCCTTAAATATAATTGACAATTACCATAGTTGTTACCGTATTTATTCATATAATGTTAGGGTATTTATTTTTATCTACGTTTTGACTTACATATATGTAAGGCCCCGTTACCGGTAGCCCTACTTTTGTGTTGGATTTACTCATAAACGCAGTTCTAAATATCAGAGTTAATTAAAATATTCGCGGACCATTAAAAACATTCAAACCATTACATTCCATAACCATAATTTTGTCTTATCGAGCATTCATAGTCATTTAAAAACAAAACATAGTCTTTTAAAATAAAACATCATAGCAAAATCTTCAGATGCCAGCTTCGTCCAACTCTGCCATGTGTCCTCCTCAAGCTACCTGCCTCATTCTACTCACCTGCGTGCATGCTAAAAGTCAGTTACGCTGAGTGAGTTCTAGTTAATCACATACTCATACAATACCTTATTACATTTCATACTTAACCTCTTAACTTTCTTTCATACACACATAAGTGCATATACTTTCATTCTTACCTTCATACTTTCTTTACATACATAATCATACGTTTTAAAGAGCCTTTCGCCCTATAACCTCACAGATATTATAAGGGTCTGGTCCCTGACATCACAGATATTATAAGGGTCTGGTCCCTAACATCACATATATTATAAGGGTCTGGTCCCTAACATCACAGATATTATAAGGGTCTGGTCCCTAACATCACTGATATTATAAGGGTCTGGTCCTTTCGTTTCGTGTAACTGTACCGTACCTGTTCATACATACTTTCCTTGACAATACGTGCAATCTCCGAAGAGTGTTCACGTACCATCATCATAACATACATACATTATGCATACGTCATATATTCATACATACATCATATCTTTCATCCTACTTATCAATCATATCTTAACTACCACCTGACGGTACATGCAATATCCGAAGATCGTTCACGCACCGTCAAACAATCATCATACATAAATCATACAAAGCATACACTTACCACATAAGATAAGTGTATTAACTGTCACATCAAGTATGCACACAGCCCCGAAAACATAACAAGGAAGTGGGGCTAGAAACTCACCTGAATCCTGTTACGCTCTCCGTTAATCGTTATTCCCTTCTTGAGCTGTGCACGGCTAACTGTATAATATTTACATGTATCAATTAACTACTACTACTACTACTCATGTTGTATTTCTATCTTTATATAAACCACAACGAACGGGGGTCTGGGGCAGCGCCCCTGGCAGCGGGGTCTAGGGGCGGCAGCCCCTAGCAGGGTCCAAGGGGCAGAGCCCCTGACTGGGGTCGAGCTGCCAGGTCAGCTTGGAAAAATTTTATTTCCATTAACTGTCTTAACACATTTTTCATTAGGTTTTTAATTTATTTTCTAATTTGCTAACTCCAACGAACTTATCATTAAGCGAACTTAACAATAAGCGAACTTAACATTAAGCGAACTTACTGTAAGCGAACTTAGTGTTAAGCGAACTTAACATTAAGCGAACTTACTGTAAGCGAACTTAGTGTTGAGCGAACTTAACATTAAGCGAACTTAACATTAAGCGAACTTATCACCAGGCGAAGTTAAGCATTCAGCGAACTTAACTCAGGCGAAGTTAAGCTTGGCGAAGTTAAACATCAGCGAACTTGGGGTCTAGCGAAGTTAATCATAGGCGAACTTGTCAACAAGCGAAGTTATCAGTTAGGCGAACTTGCTTGCAGGCGAAGTTCGCTTGCAGGCGAAGTTGTGTAGCAGCCGCCGCTGTTCATCCTTAATCCCCAAAATCATCATCGTTTTACCGAGAAATCCATGGGTATGGTATTTGACTAACCCGCGATCATTCCTATGGTCGTTTTTGGATATGGTTTAACCCGAAAACACGTAAAGTTTGGACCTTTAAGTTCAAAAACGTTCAATACTAGTTTAAGGGTTCATTTAATCGAGCCGTTTCCATTTCTGGGTTCATTACACTCATATTTACTATCAAGTTTACAACTTTATCTTTCGTTTATACTTGATCTATTCTAGGTTCAAGTTTCAAGATTAAACGTGTATAAAAATGTAAACTTTAAAGGGTCAAGAACATACCTTTAGTGCTCGTTTGGATCTCGTTTAACTTGTTTATGCACTCTAGATCTCGTGTACTAAAGATCTAATACCAACTAACGTTTAATCTCTCTCGGATCTTGCTCGTTTCTCTCTCTCGGCCGCCGGCCGTATATGGTGGTGTGTGGTGTGTGTGTTTTGGAGTGTGTAGAGATTTATGAAAGATGGAAATAATAGTTAGGGTTTTAGGATGGTTTAAGGGGATATTTATATCCCTTAAAGCCCATGGACCTAAGGCCCATTACCCTTAATCTATCTTAATTAATCCAAGTCCATAGTCCGTTCTTTACTCGATATTATTTAATTAATAACGCGAAATCGCTAAACGTAACTTTCTTTATTTAACATTATAATATTCAGGATGTTACAATATATTAAGATATTAATTTTTATCTGAACAACGTGCACCTTTTTTCCTGAATGACATCGCAAGGGGTTTACATAGAATAATTTATTTTGTTATTTTTGTAATTGTGAAGAAATAAAAGACCGAACATGATTTGGACCATCCTCTTCCAAGCGTTTCTGGGTGCTCTTTTCGGGTATATGAATTTTTTTCATTTTATATATAAAGTTACTTAGATACTTGGATTTTAAAGTTCAAATAAAATAGGGGGTTATCACAAAATTTGTACGCAAAGAGCTTGGCTCGAACAACTACAACGTCCGTTGCTGCCATCACGATCTTATACCCTCATTTACTTTTGTTGTTGGTATTCTTTTCAGGTATAGTTTTTGAACCTCATTGTTTTTTGTAACATCCTGAATTTTATAATAATAAATAAAAGAAGTCTATGATTTAAAAACGAGTGTTAATAATTAATTAGTATTAAATAAAGAAGGATGATGAACGTGGATAATTGAAAAAGATTAAAGAGTAATGGGCTTTAGGTCCATGGGCTTAAAGGATATAAAAGGATATGGTTTTAACAACCCAACCCGTAGCCCTCGGCTTGCCCAAAACCCAACAGCTCGCATACAATAAGTTAGTTTCAAACATGAAACTCGCATACATATAAACCGAACACAATGAATTCGATTACAAGTCCTTAGCACCTAGACGAACCTCATACTCGCATACATACGTGTATCGATTCCAATGATGTTGTACACTACACTCGAATACAAGCACTTAGGCTATACAACAACACTCGCATGCAAAACTCGTTCACACTTAGCTAGGTTGCCAAGGTGCTTTGCCTACAATACAATCGATTACATTAAGACTTACCCGTAACCCGATTACAATCAGTGGACTCAAGTAATGCAGATCATCGATTACAATATGTATATATAAGCAAACTCGCATACAAACCCATCGTTTACAATAAATATTAAAAGCCAATTACAACCCATACTCTGTAACATCCGGCCCCTCGCACCACCAATATTGTCCGCTCTTCTCACGAAGAGCTCACGGATTTGTTTTTGGTTTCCCAGATGGAGACTTCCCAGGAGGTCACCCATCCTAGTACTACTTCCACCTAAGCATGCTTAACCGTGGAGTTTTCGTGCGCTCCACAGCCAACTAAGCCCAAAACGCGTTTGTGATTGAAGAAACAAGACATTTACTTATGAACCAAGGATCTCTCTTGTCGACGGCCGATGTGGGATTTGCCTAAGAGTGGGACGATGTTGTGTTTGCAAAGGGTGTTACAAACAACCCCCCCCCCCTTTGGACTCATCATCCTCGATGAGGCGTGTCCCATCATCCCGAACGGCACAAGAGTGGCTCTAATACCACCTGTAACATCCGGCCCCTCGCACCACCAATATTGTCCGCTCTGCCCACGAAGAGCTCACGTATTTGTTTTTGGTTGCCCAGATGGAGACTTCCCAAGAGGTCACCCATCCTAGTACTACTTCCACCTAAGCAAGTTTAATCGTGGAGTTTTCATGTGCTCCACAGCCAACAAAGCCCAAACGCGCTTGTGATTGAAGAGACAGGGCATTTACTTATGAACCAAGGATCTCTCTTGTCCACGGCCGATGTGGGATTTGCCTAAGAGTGGGACGATTTTGTGTTTGTCAAGGGTGTTACATACTCGCTTACAATGCCTCTATGCTAAAACTCGCTTACATTGTGTTCGATTCCAACAACACTCGATTACAATTAATACCAATTCGATTACAGCTAAGCTCGCTTACATAGGACTTGTCGGATTTATGTAACTCGCTTACGATGAAGTCGATCGATCCCTTAAGACCCGATTACAATGTCAATGATTTCAAAGGAGGGTCGGTTTCATTGGGAATGGCATACATTGAAACTCGATTACACGGGGATGTTAGGTTTCAGTACTTGGATCGGTTACATTGTGATCAGACTCAACACACCAGGAGGATCGATTAAGCCCTAAACCCATACTTCGATTACAGAGAAAAGCTTCTCAGTCGCATACAACTAATGTGAGAAGCCTAAGTGTGAGCTGGAAAAAAGTCCAACCCAGATGTGTAACATTCGTTACTTTTCAAACCCGAAAACCCACCCATTTTTAAATTTTCGATTTTGTTTATAAACATGTAAATATATATCTCAAGTTTCGTTTCATGTATTTTTGTATTTGTATTCGTTAAACCAACCCGCTTTGTCTTTTCAATATATTCTTTATTGTTGTTTATCAATGATACATTATCCACGATGATTTAAGATTATTATTCGTTCGATTTCCATATATTTTGTTCAAATAACGAAACGCCAAAGATTTAGAGTTAATAAACTAATAAATCTCCAAACTATACGGGTATAATATGCAAGTAGTCCAAAGATATTAACTTTTAACAAGTATATATAGCATTTATAAAGTTTAAGGTTCAAAGTGTAAGTATAATATAAATTCACTTTTAATAAAGATTAAAAGTTCAGGGGCCATTATGCAAATTATTCAAATTATTATAATAAAATATGTTAATATTATAGTAAACCCAGCCCCCAACCCTCACCCCATCTTTTTTCCGGCGACCCCATCTCCGGCGAACGGAAAACGACTCCGACGAGTCTTCTTGGCCCATATTAACGCGTTTTAAATACAATTAAATCATATAACGACGTTAAATCTGGAGTTAGCTATGTTATTGACCCATTAAATTGTTATTATAACTTGTAATTAAAGTTTTATCGACCCGTATCGACGCAAGAACGGCCGAAAGTAATTACAACGCATTAATGACCAATTTAAACGATAAGTCTTCAATTACTAGTATAAATAGGACGCCAGGTATCGACTAAACTTGCACCAACAAATTTTTAAGACTCAAACATTATCTATAACTCGTAACAATCTTTCAAGTTCGTTTTCCGGCGAGGTTCCGTTCTCCATCATTCTGGCACAGTTAGAGGTAAAAATTACATGTATTTGTACTGTTTTTAAGCGACTAATAAAACCCCTAAACTTAATTGATCAAACAAAGAACTGATTAATGGATTAAAATCTAGGGTTTTCGTTAGGAAGATGATGAACTTGAGTGTATAATATATATTTACCTTTTCTGGTTAAAATAACAAATAAATTAGCTAGTTCAGTTGGTTGTGCCCATGTGTTGTCATAATGGTGACCCGGGTTCGAACCCGGGTCAATGCAATGCTTATTTTGTTAATTTTTTAAAAACCCTTTATACTAACTACTATATATATATATATATACTAGACGGATGCCCGCGCGATGCAGCGGGAAATACAAACCTTGATAATTAATCGCCTAATAGATTTATGGGTGTTCACTATTTCTTTTGTAACCGTGAAACCGTTTATTGGTATAGGTATGTTAATAATTCTTATTTTAAACTCAATTTAGTATCCAAATACAAACGAAACCAGAACCTAACCATTTCTAATGGTTTGGTATTGTTGAGTTAAATTTTCAACGGTCCGGTTTTAATTTTCGGCGACAAAAGCATTGCTAACAGCTTGGCTCGCTGTTTAATTTAAACCATCAAAACCGAACCACAAACACATATACGTAAAATGTTATTTTTAACTGGAAAAAAAAACTATGACAATATCATACTCAAATTAAAGAGAATTAAATGCTTGTTTTTATGGTGCAATTTTTAAAAAAAAATATTAATGTACGAAAAAGTTATGACCGTTTAAAAATCGCGGGGGTAGTTGGGTTAAAAATGAAAATATAAAGAATATATACATAAAAGATGAAGAATTAAAGTTGTAACTATTCTTTTATTTTACAAAAGTTAATTAAAGTTAAGGGGTATATGTTGTAAATATTTTGGAAAAAATATGGAATGCACGTGAGTTTTTATATTAGAAAGACTATTTTGTCCTTCTTTAAACTTGTACAATGTGCTTGAAACTTTGTAAAGTACTTAAAATCACCGTTTTAATTTCCTCTCATTGTCATATTATATATAGTATAGATAGAAAAGGGTTCAAATAAAAATAAAGAGTTTTGTAATAATGGTAAGAAACAACAAAATTTTGACATTTGACATTACAAATTATGATGAAAGAACAATTCTAGGAAACTATGTCGGTTATTGGTAATTTTAGATCTCAACCATTGATTAACATGATCCAATGGTTATGATTTATTCCTAGTCTTCCTAGGAAACTTCTTATTTTTAGGATAGTCCTCCCACATATATATATATATATATATTATAAAATCATAATAAATAAAATAAAATTATTTTTTAATAAAATTATGTATAATCTATATTTATCATTTTGTCACCAAAACCAATTTTTCAAACTCGTCAAGACCCGTTTAAACTCGTAAAACATTTGTATAATTATTTATCGTCCATTAAACTTTATAACTCGTTAACACTTACGTTTTCAAAATAAAATATATTGTTAACACCAATATTTCCGTAACCTTTATCATATCCAACTTAGCTTTTATCTTGTAATGTAAATTAATATTTAATCATTAAAAATTTCGTCAAAGTTTAAACTAATATTATAATATCAAATGCTATAAAACAATAAAATATATATATTAAAATAGTGCAAAATAACTAATACCAAGTTAATTAACTTTATAATACCAGTAGCTAGTCCTTGATTATGTACCTTCATTATTGTTTATAGTTTCAAGAGATTCGATCGCTTTGGTTTCATTTACGCGCTTTTGGTTTTTATTTCAAGTTTGTCTTCAACTTTAAGGTGTGTTTCTCACACCCCCTTTTTACCCTTTTTAACTATTTTGGGGGTAGCATATATATCCTATCAACAATTCAATTCCGTTTATTCATTATTTACAAACTACAATTCGCTACATGGACTTGTGTGTTTAATTGTTACTTGCTACAAATTACTTGCTCATGGATTACTTCAAGATAGTATGATCATGCGCCCCCCTTTGCGCTCAATACATTTGTTGCTATGAGTAGAAAAGGGCCTCATTATCCAAGTACATTGATGCACAATCCCAACTGGAAAGGACCTTAGTTGTGCTTATCTGAGTACGCTGGTGCTAGGCCTGTTCAAGAGCCGAGCCAGGGCCAGCTCGAGCTCGATAATTATTTGAGCTGGCTCGGCTCGAGCTCGAATCTTAATCGAGCTCAAAATTTGAGCTCAAGCTTGGCTCGGTTTTATATCGATCCTGCTCGGCTCGGCTCGGCTCGATTTAGCTCGAATTTACTTGTAAGAAGAGAGAGACTACGAAAAGAGAGAGACGGGAAGAATACGAGAGAGAGAGAGAGACGGAGATAGAGAGAGAAGAGACGGAGGGCGAGAAAGAAAGAGAGAGAAAGAGAGATCGGAGAGCAGAGAGAGAGAGAGAACGGAGCACAGCGGCCGGCTTTTCGGTATCCGGGAATACGACCCAGAGAGGGAGAGAAGGGGCTTTTGAGTGTGGTTGTTACCGGAGAACCGAGAGAGGTAAGGAGGGTGGCCGGAGATTAGTGTCGGGGAGAGGGGCTGGCCGGAAGTGTCGCGGTCGCCGGAAATCGGCTAAGGAGAAGAGATGGAGGGGCTGATAGTATAATGAGATTAGGGTTACGTTTTTTTTTCCTTTATACATATATATATATATATATATATATATATATATATATATATATATATATATATATAATATATTACATAGTTTCAAAACACCCCCTCAAGTTTCATCAAAGTTTAAAACGAGTTTAAAGGTTCGTAAAAACTTATAACGACTTTACGTGAGCCAATCAAGCGAGCATATCGTGCGAGCTCGAGTCGAGCCGGGGCTAGCTCAGGCTCGGCTCGTTTAGAAATCGTGTCGAGCTTGGCTCGGCTCGTTTAGAATAGAGCCGATTTCGAGCCGTGAGCTTTTTGAACAGCCTTAGCTGGTGCACAATCCCAGTTGGAAAGGACGTTACTTGCTCATTTACACTTGTTCATGAAATTGTTTGATTTTTAGGTACATATATCAAAACTTGTGTGAACTCACCAACTATTCATTTAGTTGACTTTATTTTATATATATGTTACAGGTACAATTATTAGAGGATGAAACGGAGAGGACAATAGAACTTATGTCATATTAATAAATTGAGAAGTTGTTTATTGTTCTTGTATTTTCCTTGTATTTCTTGTTACAAACTTGTGTACTTGATGTTTAAATTAATTAATGATAATATTGTCACTTAATAGTGTCACATGTGTTTTGGGCAATATGCACGTCACACTCAGGCGTATTCCGCTTTAGCCGGGGTGTTACAGATTGGTATCAAAGCCGTGACAATAAGATAGGACATTAGACGTAGTGTTCTAGTTAGTTATAGCTAATTTTTATTTATTTAGGGTTGCATGTTAGAAATTATGTGGGCCCTATTTGATTGTTCAAAGCACTTACTTGATATTATTATACTGATGATTCATTTACTTCAATTACACAAGCACACACAAGTCCAAGGCTTATTCCTAACACAAAGATTTTCAATTTCAATAATTAAATTTTTGATTTTTGGTTGTTCGATATTTCTTCCTCTTAAAGATGGTTCGTTATGGCGGGTATGTAGTAAACTGTAAGGGGGATGTGCCTGTTTTCCGAAACTCTTGACACCAAGGTTATTGAAACCTAAGGATAAACAATGCGTATAAATCCCAATCAGACGCGGGACCCGGTTGCTTACCTAGAGAGTTAGGAAAGAGCATGAACTCTATTAAGCCAAAGCATACCACTTTCAACGCCATATGAATCACAAATTTAAGTTTTCAAACGTGACCATGTTCTCTTTGTGAAAAGAATATGGTTGCACTCCTGTATCTTTTACAATGTGTTTTAACTGGAAGTCTGTACATGAATACCTAGCTTTCGGTTCGATTTAATTACGCATTTTTATACGAGAATAGTTAAGTTTCAAAAAAAAAATTGTGGCACGTTTTCTTTATTTATACGCTCATTTACGGATTAAACTTTTAAAAGTTTGCAAAGTAATAACCGAATTTCAAATGATTCCTTTGTTATTTTACTATTATGTTTTAGAATTGAAAATTCAAAAAGTTATGGTGATACATAAATTGTTAAATTTCGATTTGATTATTATATTATTTTATTCATTTACTACTACGTTTTGTAATTGAAAATTTGAAAGGTGATTGTGATACATGAATGATCGAATTTCAATTCGATTACCTTATTTTTATATTCATTTACCCTTATATTTTAGAATTGAAAATTCAGAAAGTTATGGTGGTTCATGAACACTCGATTTTAATTCGATTTCACTATTTATTATTAAGTTTAATATTTTTTTCCCATATGGCTATTCAAATAATTTGTGAGATTTTTGTTTATTGAAATGTGAAAACTCATGACGTCTCATGGGAATTCCAATTTCGATTTCAAATTTTGTTTCATATGATTTCTTTTATTTACTTGTTTTCATTGATGTATCTATTAGTCGTTTTCATACTTAAGTCCCAATTCATGCAAATTCTTCACGTTTCGTATCATGCCTTCTCGTTTTCCAAGTTGTCGCACTCAACCCGCAAAATGACAATCCAAGTTATCAATCAAATGGCCTCCGCGATCCCGATCACTCCACGTTTGACCGCACCCACCTTCATCGCTATAGTAAATTCAAATCCAAACCCAGCACCATTCTTGGAAACACAAACTAAACCCAACCGAAAAACCTCACGCTGAAACATACCCTTTGTATAGTATGTGTAAATCCCATCACTTTACTTTCATCAAACGTTGATATACTTCAATTTGTGGTAGATTCAATTACCACTTATTGCTAAGACCTACCCAAACTCAACGCCACTCACCCATCTAAAAGACATGTACCTAACAATTTGTCTCAATCATATGTTTGACCACACGCTTCAAGCCTGTCATTATTATGGTGACGCTAGCGCACCGGCCATACTTCGAAAGGCCTAACTTGTTTCCGTTATGCAATACCCTAACCCCGCATCCTTTGTCGACCTTATGCGATTTTCCGGTTTCAGTACTTAGATCTTTACAAAACTCGTCTATATTTTCTTTTGCATACTTTCCTACATTCTTTTTCTTTACTAACACCTCGCACCTAGTCCCAAATCCTCAGTTATTTTTAACTTACAATCAAATGGATATTTTTTAAAAAGGATTTATTACCTCTTTTATTATTATTATTATTATTGCCATTTTTAAAGTTATTAACATTATCATCATTTTTAATATTACTACCACCATTATTATTAGTACAATTACCGTCATCATTATTATTATTACCATCATTATCAATATTATTATTAATAAAATTTTTATTACTATTATTATTAATATTATTATTGTTATTATTAGTAATATTATTATTACTAGTATTATCGTCACCACTAATAATTATGTAATTGTTCTTTCAAACAAGATTTAAAGTAAACTTTTGTTTCAAACATGTCTTAAGCCCTTTAAGGCCATTTTTTTTTCATTCAACAAGTCGGGTAATCTGACAATTATTTTTCTTTACCTAGATCGCGGG